>NC_143572.1:15250000-15380000 GCF_054136105.1 Typopeltis vanoorti | reverse complement strand
GTCGGTGGATGCCTTTTCCTGGAATATGAGCGGTTCTGCTCGGTGGTAAGGTGAGCCTGTCACTGAGTGGGCCAACGCTGAGTTGGACAGTCTTTCGGCTACTCATAGGGAGTGGTCTAGAGGCTCGTCTTAATTTTTATAGGTGGCGTTACTTAAAAATCCCGCTGTAACCCATGCATGTCGTAAGAGGCGACTAAAATGGACCCAGAGTTTCCCTCTCTCAGGTTTCTTCGGAATTTTGCTCCTAGTGAGGGGGGGGGCTTAGATTTCGGGACGTTTGCCTTGGGAGAGCATTTTAAATCTCTGTTGAGGGTGTTCTCCGGCGTGGCCCGTAAGGGGCCTCGTCGGTGGGCGCTTTTCCCTGGAATATGAGCGGTTCTGCTCAGTGGTGGGAGGGCTTGTCACTGAGTGGAACCAACGCTGAGTTGGAAGATCTTTCGGCCACTCGTAGGGAGTGGTCCGAGGGATCGTCTTAATTTTTAGAAAGGGCTTTACTTAAAAATCGCCGCACTGTAGCCCATGCGTGTCGTACGAGGCGACTAAAATGGGTACCGAGGGAGGGTAATGGATGGCAATATTGTAGCCAATGGAGTTCTAACTGAGGCTCGGCTATTGCTGTTACCCTCCTGCCATAATCAGAGCTTATTGCTCAATAAACCCCATCCATACATTTTGTTATACAGATGGAATATGAAAAGCATTCTTGCTTTACCATCTAGCCAAAAAGAAAAAAAAAATTCTTGATTAAAGACTTGATGTTGTTTTTCAGGGAATAAGGAATTAAACATTCCATAAAACTTCATCTCTTTTTAAAATGGCGTATTAGCAGTCACTTTATAGGAACAATTATGCTCATGTTTAACTGTTGAAAATGATGTTCTTTAGTAATTGACCGTTTTTTAGCATATGAAAAATTTTTAAACGATATCACTTATCTTTAAATAAATCAATTAATTAGGTATGGGCGAACGGGAATCCTATTTTTGTTTGAGTGTGTTAAACTTCTTAGAAAACTTAAACTACTATATTTCACATGAAGAGTGGAATATAGTAGCTTTCATCCATAGGAATATAGATAAGAGGTCCTTTTCTCATCCTCGTGCGCGTACATCAAGATTTGTGTTTAGCTAATAACGCGCAGTTATACGAGGGTGGTCTGATAGATGGCAACACTATCGGCAAGAATTTTTTTTTTTTCTAAGTTGGTACATCTATCATAATCATCCATGTGAAATTGCAAGTCATTCTATCAAGTAGTTTGTTTTATACAGCTGTCTGAAGCAAAAGTGTTGTCTGCATCCCTTGAAATGGATAAAATTGAGTATCGTGCGGGTATAAAATTCTTTGTAAAACAAGGTTTAACGCCAAAAGAAATTCATTCGAAGTTCATAAAAGTTTATGGGCACTCTTCTCCTTCGTTTTCAGCAATTAAGAAATGGGCTGCCGAGTTTAAATGTGGCCGTACCAGCCTTGAAGATTATCTACGTGAAGGAGATCCAAAAAGTGTAACAATACCAGAAATCATTGATCAAGTGCACGATATGGTACTGGATGATCCACGAGTCAAAGTGAAATTACTGAGACTATAGGCATTTCAAAAGTACGTCTAGGATATATTTTGCATGAAGAATTGCAAATGAAAAAAGCTTTGCGCAAGATGGGTGCCGCGCTTGCTCACAGCAGATCAAAAACGCACTCGCATGAAAATCTCTGAACAGTTAGTGCTTGGAGAGTTTTACCAAGAATAAAACTAATTTTGTTCGTCAATTTATTACTATGGATAAGACTTGGATTCACCATTACACACCAGAATCCAAACAGCAGTGAAAACAGTGGTCAGAAGCCGGTTGTTCAGCGCCAAAGAAGACAAAGTCGGTTCCATCAGCAGGAAAGGTCATGGCATCGATGTTTTGGGATGCTAAAGGCATTTTGTTTATTAATTATCTTGAAAAGGATAAAGCAATAACCGGGGAATATTATTCCGATATTTTACTCAGACTAGATGAGAAAAGACCCGGTTTGCAGAAGAAAAAAATCATCTTTCATCAGAACAATGCATCTGCTCACAGGAGTGTTTTGGCAATGGGAAAATTAAGGGATCTGCACTATGAATTGTTAGAACATCTACCCTGTTCCCCAGATTTGGCTCCCTCTGACTTCTGTCTCTTCCCAAAACTAAAACTCTTCCTCGCTGGTCAGCGTTTTTCTTCGAATCAAGAGGTGATTGCAAGATGTAGAAGGGTATTTTGCAGATCTTACTGAAAACCACAATTAGGAATTGGATAATGGCGCGGGAATAAATGTATTAGTCTTAAGGGAGATTATGTTGAAAAATATAAATAATTTTGAAATTATAAATTCGTTTTTTCAATGTTAGGCCGAGAACTTTTCAGACCACCCTCGTATAGATAAAAGCAAGGCGGTTATACCGAAGATTTAAGTATTGTATAGAAAACGAAGTAGAGAAACGATAGGAGATAATTATTAAAAGTTTATTTTGCATTTAACTTGAGTTTGAGAGAATATGTTCACGCAATCAGCAAACACGAAACTCTGGCTTCCTCATTTCGTTATCAGAACAGTTTTAACACCAACATTTTTGGGATTTTGTACACTATACGATGCCGAAAAGCAATGCTTTATGTATTTATTTATTATGATTTATTTTATAGTATTTACTATTTTACGAAACACACTCACACGTGAATCTACTTCTCTCATCTATGATTCAGTCATTCTCTCACTGTGTAAACTTCCTGTTTTTAAATTATAGCAATGTAAATGAGTTGGGTGAGGAGATAATATCAGTATGGATGAAAGAGAATGCAGTAACTCAGCTTCAGACTGCAGAGAACGTTTCATAGTCCTTTTATTTCCAATGTTGAACGAACAAAAAAAAAAAAATGATTGGTTTGCATCAGACATCGCGAGGACAGTTCATCTGTGATTTACTAATATCTACTTAAACTTAAGTTAGTAGATCGCAAAAAATTATAGGTGACATCGGGAAGACGGATTATATAACTGGTCATATACGTGTTGAACACGTATATGACCAGTTATATACGTGTTCAACACGTATATTATGACACGTATAACAAGAATGAAAATTTAAAAATATAGGTTTCTTGTATATGAACTCAATAAAGATTGTTAAATATAGTTTACAGTTTTCAACAACCTTTCAAGGTAACTTTTAATTTCCTCTACCACTTTGATCAAATGTCAACAACACCATAACTCTTGTGAATTTTAAATTGACGCTGTCCTTATCGTGATGTTCTAGTTGTTTAAAGTAAAAATGAAATTAGAAAAAAAAAAACACTGAAATGAATACGAACATAAATTCAGTTTAATCAAAGTTTTTATCTAGCTCTTACAGCTCCAAATATATAAAAATATGACATAACAGAGTTTTTCAGCACATGCATGCATATCGATCCAGAAAAACACACGCAAGTTAAAAGAGAAAAATGCCCCTAGTGGGCCGTAGGTGACTTAGTGTGTATTTGGAGGATAGTACGTGGTATAAATGGATTATGTAATGTCATATACGCTGTAGAAGGTATTTAATTAACAAGCTAACGTAAGAGCAAATCTCGATAGATATTTTATAGTGAAAATCAGTTAAAAGGAGGCGCCAGATGGAGCTGTGACAGTAGCAAAGCCTAGAAGCCACGTATATTAATTCCGAAGATAGTATTAAATTGATCTGGTATCCTCATGTGAGAAATTTATTGACTCCATATGAATAGACTAATACAGTAACATATATGCTACTGTAAATGCATACAAAGTGAATATTTTTATAGTTTGGTTTATAATTTTTATTCTAGGGAGATTGCATCGCATATATACTTTGAATAAGAAAGTACTAAAAGCCTTATAGGAACTTGATTAAATTCCAACACTGAGATAAGCATATACAATGTACGTTATTCAAATTTAATAATAATAATGTTGGCCACTTCAACTGGAAAAGATGAGCAAAAAAGTCATCTTGAAATTCACTTTGATAGTGGGTCGTTTCCCTTATTTCGGAACACAAAATAAGATTAAATATTTGCTATTGAAATACGAGGATGCCGAAAACGTACAGAATATAAAATGATTTAATTCAAATACAAAAAGATCGATGATGCGTTGATTTTCACTGACCTTGTATTGTTCCTCATATATTGTACATACATACATTTCTTAGTAACGTTCCCGTGACATCCAGCATTCTCATACAGTTCATAAAAAGACTTTCGATCAGACTACGATATAAATAAGACTTCTAAGTGTACTAAGATGCTGTCCGGACACGTTGACGAGTGTAGATGTTTATGTCATTCGGTAAAGTACCGCATTGATCTTATTTAGTCGACTGTAGAGAAGAAACAAAAACTTGCGGTGTGACTGGGGGGCATTCTTGTGTTGTGGGCCATTGTGCTGCCAACAAGGGTGCGATGTGCGTTCAGGGAGAAAACATGCAGTCATGACTTTTGGACTAAATCCTTTGTTTCTTAATGATGATAGCTCCGAATCATTTTCGGCTTCGCTGGCATACTCTGAAAAGAATGTAAGAATGTTTTCGTGTAATTTTTTGTCACAAAAAAAATTCCAAAAAAAAATACAGAATATTAAGGAAGAAATTATCTTCTGTTTCAGTTTCAGGACTAGTTTAAACTTTTTTTTTTAATCGTCTTTCATCTGAAAAAAAAAAAAAACAAAAAAAAACAGATCGACTCGTAAGCTTTTATGTTATGCTCAAGTCTCCTTCCCTTACCCCCCTCATAAATTTTTATTGAGGGATAACACAGCGTGAAATCGGGGGAACAGTAGCGACATATTTTATTACTGACTATTACAAGAGGGGGAGAAAGTCCCCTAAAATAACTTACTAGGAAAAAGGACTCCCTCGTTACATCGATATTAGCTACTTACGCCCCTCCACCCTCCCCTGCCTTACTTTTCTTCTTCTCCCACCCCTAATGCGTACGATTGCATAGATAATAGAGTTAATTAAAGTCTAGTTTGGGTGTGATAAAGTTGTTGGTGTTGATTGGCTTAACAGATTCAACGCTCTTGATTTTCTCCATTCCGGGAGATGCCTTCGGTAGACAAGAGAACCACAGGGGGTGAGCTTTGGATAATGGAAAGAATGAATGAGGCCGACAGCAAAAAGAACAACCGAATACAACAGCGCACAAGGCGTTGTTGACAGATGGATAATGACGTGCCATCAGCGAATCGGACATTCTCTGTTGGGCTGGAAATAAGAAATTCCTAAGCACACAATTGCAATGGTATGATGTACGTCATTCCATTTGCTTCTGGCCTGTTTTCGGCGATTAGTTAGTGACGAATGAACCTAAAATTTAGGCATTGTTAAGTTTAATGAATGGATCGAAAAAAAACAAAAAAAAAGAAAAAAAAAAAAAAAGAAAGAAAACGTAGAAAAATCGGTGAACACAGATTTAACCAAATTGTTTTCTTTTGATATTCAAGTTAGAAGTTTTACCCCTGAGGGGTTTAGTTCACTTCTTCACGAATAAGATTTCCTTCCCCCCCTTTTGCTACCTCCTTTCTACGAAACGGCAGTAAAGAATGTGAAATTCCCCCCCCCCCTCAAACATCTGTCCAAAGATGTTATTTAAAGGCATAAAAACTGCCTTAGACAACTCGTAATAAGGACATTTGTATGTGGGAGAACTGGGATGGATAGAAGAGAGAGAACATCGCTCTCTCTCAATCACTAGGCAAAATAAAAAACCCGTTTTTCTATAATAGTGTTTTATTCTTCTTTTTTTTGTGTGTGCAGTTTCGAAAGTTTACAGTCAGAAAAACAGATTTTCTCCGTAAGAAATATGCATATTCCATGTTAAATATATCTATCGGCCGTTTTTTTGACGGTAATAGACTGAGCAAACGTCCCCTGAGTATGTATAATTAGTTCCGGTTTGGACAGCAATCTTTTTTTTTTTTTTTTTATGTGTGTATGCGCGCGCATCAAAGAACAAGAGAAACTGACATTGTTAGAAATGGACAAGCACGCGCAAGCCGTGTTCCACGCATGGCAAGTCCTCGAGACTGACGCATGATAAAAGTCTTCCCAGAGGAAGTAATAGTCTTCTTTTATGTCATTCCCAAGTGGAACTCTTCACGTCCAAGCCTAATTTGTCACTCACACCGCCACAGCCGAACGCGGTCGGAATCACAGCTCGGCATCAATCATAATAATAATACAAACGCATATACATGGAAAAGCGGGGGCCTCCTGTGAAATGCCGCTCGATGCAGTTAGACCCAGTGAAGCGTTAGATTAATATGTCTTTTACGAGCAATGAACATCACCGCTGCCGTCGCTATGAACGGTCGCTTTTGCTATGATCGATGCGGGACGCAGACTGGGACGCAGCGGTCTCGGTGGTCAACCCCATTGATTAGGGTTAAGAGGTGATCTGTCTGGTAACAAGGCCTGTGGAACTGGTTTAACTATGTCTGTCTGTTGTCCTTACGCAAAAAAAAAAGGAAAAATAAAAAAAATCCGCACATTTTAGTGCTCTGGGCCCGAGGCTAAGGTGTTTCAAAGACACGCGACTTGGTATAAACTGGTGGCTTCTTCTACTTTTTTGATAATGTCGCTTGTTACTATGCGATGCCTGACGGTGAAGATATCAGCACATGCTTGTCGTACAATCATCAGACACTGAGCATGTGTGTGTGTATTACGTCAAGTAATCGCTTGTCGTAGTTTGCAACTCGACGATACACGCAACACCGATACTGAGCTGCTAAGGGAGCAGCAAAGAATTGCTATAAATCACCAAGTGAAAATTAGAATCGTGTAACGGGATTTTAATGGAGCCAAAAAAACGTCTGGCAGTGTGTGTGTGTGTGTGTGTGTGTGTGTGTGTGTGTGTGTGTGTGTGTGTGTGTGTGTGTGTGTGTGTGTGTGATAGAGAGAGAGGAGGGGATAATTTGATTTTCTTATAAGAATCGAAACAAATATATAAATCTTACAATATCTGATGACTGGTTTATCTCTCTCTATCTATCGCCTTTTAAATCAAAAAAATGTTTTCGTGCAGTCGGTAGAGATGAATGAAGCGCATTGGTTTGAAAGAACAGAATTCGAATCCTGTCCACAACGTGAATAACTTCTATTAGGACTTTTCAGCTGAAGGTTAGTTACCCGATCTCGTACGGAGGTGGAAGAGCTCGGATTTTTTGTTCTGCAAATAGGCAAATTGACCCAGTGAATACAGAAGGATGCGCTGCATTAAATTGCTTGAAACTAATTAAGGAACTCAATCCGTCTTGGATGGATGAAACTAGGAGTTTTGTTCTTAGTATTAGTGATATCGCGCCTCATTAAACTAGCTTAAAATATTCTTGCTACCCACCAAAAACTGTATCACCCCTTTTACTAATTCTTTATCTCTTACTATGCTTAATACGTAGTAAAGAACTCTGAAATAGGTAAGCAAATAGTATGATTTTTAATATTCTTGTATGATTATATTTCCATAATTGCATCGATATACCACATATTATCATTAAAAGCCAAATTTGTTAATAAAAATGGTCCAAATGGTTCATAATGTAATTTTCGACTGATGATATTGCCCCGTACTCTACTCTACCCAAAAATTCTCCATCGAATACTGCTATTTCTAAAAAATGCGACATTGGTGACAAAAGTTACAGTGCTTTCTATATGTACACAGATAAAGAGAGAAAAACTTACGTAAATAACTTTATCGGCGTAGAATTTTCGCCTAAGTGTCAGAGGCATCGTCTATACAACATCACAAAATGCAATTAAACATTAACAGACAATTCTAAAAAGCGCCACCTGTGTAGCTAATATATGATAACTAAATCATGTCAATAATTTCCTAAGTTATTAAAAATATGACTATGTGTATATAAAAATATGTGGGAAAATTAAACCCCCAGTACTACCCGCTTCACATAAAGTGTTTTTAGCTCAGTCCGAAAATGAAGTAGTCGACCAGGAGATAGTTATCAAGCCATATTTTATTTCCTTTTATTTATTGAATTCTTTTAATCCGTTCTTGTCACGCCACCTGACGACTGGGAATCAGCGATGTAAATAATCGAAACCGCTTTCACGCCCATATCATAATAGATTAGTCAGGTACCCAATAGGAATCTTTGTTCATCGCGTTTCTATCGTTCATTTCTCTCTTCTGTTAATTTTTTTGCAGTTTTTCACTTTGCTGTCATCTTTTCTCGATCTTCACTTGCTAATGTATCCATCTATCGCCAATTTTCTAATCTATCCATTTCTGTAATGAAAAGATAGCGTCTCAAAACTCGAAAATCTATTATTATTATTATTATTTGAGGAGATGTTATACATTTTAGGGTATTGGTTGTCAATAATTAAAAACAGCCCTTCTTTACCATTCGGTGAAAGAGATAAATAACACTACTTTAATCTATCTGCCAATTTATTACTAATTATATGCGCCAAAGAACCTTAAAGTTGGTCACAGACTCTTTCTATCTATCTCTCCTTAAATTCCTCCCAGGCAAATGTGCTTTAATGCTAGTAAAATATGATAAAAATTATGACGACACTTATTTAGTCCTCATCTACTTTTGTTAACACTTGTGATATATTTTCCACATAAACATAAATTATAAACGAGTCACTTTAAAATGAGATATTTCGCTAAAAGCATTTGCTTTAGCTATTTAATAAAACACTTGGAAAGTTTTTTCGAAACGTAACACGGATTCATTCTAAATGAACAATACCGTAACCTCATAAAAGAATGGGAAAGAGAGAGAGAGAGAGAGAGAGAGAGAGAGAGAGAGAGAGAGGCAAAAGAAATAAGAATAATGAATTGTACTTTTGTTAAAATGCTTTTCTCGGTTCATTAATACATATTTTATTAAGCAAAAAAAAAAGATTACTCTCAAAATATGTAATTTGCGTGCAGCATTTGAAAAAATTAACATGCAAAAAATATGCCGCATTTCATTTTAGTAGTTTATTGTATTTCATTGTGTACGCCTTAAAACACTAAGATTCCAGCGGTTATTAGAATATTTTAAATATTTTATCGTTTGGATGGATGGAAATGGAAATAAGTTGCCAGAAAGATTATTAATATTCCTGCTTTTTTTTTTTTTTTTTTAGTAATGCAAGTTTCAGTTTGACGTAACTATAAAGTAACGTGATACCACGAGATGAGTTCACGTGACATCGTCATCGCGTGCTTTGTTGAGCAGCGAATTCTTTCGGTTTAAAGCCACTTGGTGAAATATTCATGCAATACATCCTTCAATTTGAACGCTTTTAAACAAGAAAACGACAGGGTTTATGATAAAGGAAAAAAAAAAAAACTTTATCGAACATTTACTGAAGTCCATTCCCCCCCCCCCAGATATTTAACCGTTCAATTTTTAACATTTTTTTTTTCCTTCATCAACATCAACCGTCTTCTGCCTTCTTATAACCGTACTAACAATAATTAATCACCAGAAAAGTGGAAAGTTAGCATTGTAATCAATCATTTCCTTACCATATCCAGATACTTTCATAGTTCACTACTCGTACAGGTCAAATTACTTCCGATGAAGGCGAAGAACGTGCGTATATTGCGATACGAAAACCCAAAACAAACAGCTGCGGTAGCCGAAGACCTAACTGCATACAAATGAACCTTGCCATCTTACAAATTTGCGTGGACAGACAGACACGCCAGTGGACACACCACTCTAGGAGATGGGTAAACAGGTATATTGACAAATGGACTTTCAGACTGCGAAACGGGTGTATATTTACTCATAGGTCACGCAAGCCTAGGCTTTATTAGAACGGTGTATGTTAGTTTACTAAATTACCGCCCATGAAATCCCATGACAGCATGTGTGGGATTATCTCAGTATCATCCATCTGTTATATTTATTTTTATTTTAAACTTCCCGTTTAATATAAACAAACCAATAATACTACGTTGGAGTATTATATATATTTATATTTATATATTAAATATATCCATATAATATAATATATATAATAAGCCAAGTTTAAATATGACAACATGATTTACTTCAACTAAATCGTTATTATTTTGCCATTTAGTTTTTTATATTTATTTTATATGATATTATAAATGGTGTATATAGATTTCTTTCTTTTATTTGCAAAATTTTAATCTATTTAAGAATTTAAATAATAATATTGAATAGAACATGTTAATTGCCATTTAATTCTTATATTTAAAGTTTTTTATACTGAGTATCTTATATAAAATATAATTTAGTCATTCATTTCTGGTTCAGTATGACATATTTTCTTACCAGCATTATTATCTTAAGTTTATAGAAACGAACTATCCAAAGCACAAAAATAGCATACACTAATAAAATTAACGCTAGCAATAGAAAAAAAAAAAAAAGATTTTAGTTCCTGCTATGGAGATGGATTCGTTGATAATGCTGCATTCTTGATTTCTGTATCTGGACTCTTTCTGTATTATCTAGTACATACAGTGTTACTCAAAGTGTGGTATGTACCCCCAGGGGTACGCGAAAGGTTTTCAGGGGGTACGTGGCAATTTTCGGCTACGCATCATTAATGCATGGAAACATTATTAAGAAAAAAATAATTATTTTTAAATGTATATATTTCTCAATAAATTATATATTATGTATGAATTCTTCTACTCAAATTTCGAGTTACTATCGCCACGACGTTCACGTCCTGGCGATAGTGACTCGCTCCCTGGGGTAAACAACACATCCTATACTGAAGACGCAAGAAAAACAAGTAGTTTTATTGTATCACTGAATAAGGTACAGAGACGTTTGCAGTCTGCGTAATATATTTCTCAACAAATAGTGCAATTAGAGACAACTGGGATAAAAACGGCACTAACTGATGAACCACATCTCCCCCTCCAATAGAAACTGCTGTATAGACTGAAGCTAAACCATTTGTTGTTGCACTGGCAACATATGGTTTTGCTTGACACCACCCCGTCGTGAACGTGTTAAAACTAAGAAATATATAGTGAATGTGTTTCAGATATTAGGGAATTCGGATGAAGAGAATTAGCATTTTAACTCAACTGTTGGTTTGTCTTTGGTTCGCGCGATCTTTTGTTAATACTGCACCAATCATACGCACTTTTTCATAGCTGCTCTATCTCTACTAGTCTACCATTGCTGTCTGTTTTGTGCTCTGATTTTCCTTCTCATTGTCATTTATGAAGGATTGTTCATTACGTATCTCAAGTTTTGTAAATTACTGGTAATTTTTGCTTGAAATAATGGGAAAGAAGATGATGCTATTTGGGTAGATGACTTTGATGCTGCAAAGAAGGAAACTGTTCTCCATGCCAAAAGTGGCAATAGCGAGTAGGAGATTCGCACCATTTTCAGTTCTTTTCTGAAAACTTTAGTTCCCGAAAATCCCCTCATGTATCTCGCACCACGGTTTTTTAGCTTTAATTTGGGGGAAAAAGTGCGAGTTATATTCGAGTAAATAAGTTAAATTTTTTAGCTTTCAAATTCTTAAGTAAGGATCATTGGTTAAAGACTGGATTTATAAAACGCACAAAACACAGCAATATCACAAGTATAAGTAGCTGTAAACAACAATAAAACGTTGATATTGCATCTGAATCAAATGAAATTGATAAGGGTGTGTCGTCTGTCATCTCTAGAGAACCAATTTGGATGAAGATGAAAAATCTTCGTAAGTATGATATGGATTACTTCAAATGTGGATTTTCATGGACGGGAATGAACAGGAAGCTATTCCAAATTTTGTTTTATTGATAATAAATGATATTTTTTGTTGACATGAACATATAAATTCAAATAAAATAGACATTTACAATGAAATATACTTTATCTATTTATTTATTATTATTTTGATAAGGGGATACTTGGTAATAAGAAAATTTAAGAAGGGTACTCCCCTTCTTAAATTTTCTTATTACCAAGATATCTGAAGTTTGATAAACACTGATCTAGTATCTCTCCTGGACAGATTCTGCATTTTTAACTAACAGGAAAGCTTTCAATATCCAGTTATTTGGAGAACACTGAATACGACCACATTATTATTTTATGCAAAAGATAATCTTATTGTAGAAGATTTAATGAATCTGCTACAATAAGAAATGAATGACCAAAGTATCTTTTATATAAGATACCATAAATTACATTAAATATAAGAATTAAATAACAATTAACATTTTATATTTAATACCGTGATTTAAATTATTAAATAAATTAAATTTTTACAAATAAAAGAAATAAACCTATTTACACCATTTATAATATCATAGGGAATAGAAGAAAGCGGAAATTTGTCCTTTTTAGGACTTCCAGGGTAACAAATGGCAGTGCTGTAGCCGATGAAGTTTTAACTGAGGCTCGGCTATTGCCGTTACCCAGCCATGACAACAGCTTTTAGCCCAATAACACTCCATCCACACAGATTTACTTCATTCAGATGACGGGATAAAAAGTCAAGGACTCAGTCCATCTCCCGGTCATTTTTAGGATATTTCTAAATATATGATTTAGTAGAAGTAAATCTTATTAAAATTTGGTATTTAGATTTCGTACGTAGTTTTGAAAGGGAACTCAAACAGAAAGAATTAATTTCAAATATTTGCTAAAAAAAAATCAGAATTGTGTTTTTAAGTTAAAACCAGTTTCTTGTTAAACTTTTTTTTTTTTTTTGGTTCGTTTGTTTGTCATGCATTAAACTGTTTTAAACTCCACCAAAATGATGACACGATGAGTGTGCATTTTAATTACTAAATAAAGAACAGAATCATGAAAAGGAAGCTAGTGGATGAATAGTAAGATTAAAAAAAAACAAAAACATAATATAAATCATTAAAACATTCAAAAAATGCTCAAAATTGAAAACGTATTCATATCTTCGAGACAAGAGTTAAAATAGCATAGCTTACATTATTTTTAAAGGATTAAATATTGTGTTATTTCGCCAAAAAAATGACAAAACAGATTTTATTCTGCACGATAAAAACCGCAGGGTGAATCTACTTAAGATGATATGAGTTTTAATAAGTACAATATGAATGAAGGAAAACTATGTACTATCATTAATCATAAATCCATATTAAAACAAAAAAATGTTGAATACTTATAGAAATTTTAATGTATCTAAAATAAATGAGAATATTTCTACAGTATCAAAGTAATATCTTAGAAAACAGAGCTTTTCTTTTCTCTTTTCTTTCTTGCACCTTTTAAGGTTTATTATAAGATAATACTTTCAAATGCAAATTTGTATCTGCAGATAATAACTTGTGGATCGGTGGAACAAATTTGAGAAGAAATTACGCTGGAAAGGTAATGGATGGCAATGTTGTGGCCAATGAAGTTCTAACTGAGGCTCAGCTATTGCTGTTACCCTCCTGCCGTGATCAGAGCTTTATATATATATATATATATATATATTTATATTTATATAGCTCAATAACACCTTATCCTTACACTGTCCTTTACAGATAACGGGGAAGATGAAAGCATTCTTGCTTCATCCCTTTAAGACAGTCCTTATATAAGGACTGCAGATATGTAATTTATTCATGGCGTTAAGTATTTCATCTAAACGACGCTCTACAATAACATCATCTACTTGATTGCGGAAGCTAACAAATTCATTCGCGTATGCAACAAAATATGCTTCCAACAAAAAATCTCGCCTTCACGTTTTCACACAGATAAAGTCCACTGACTTTATCAAATTCAGTTAAGCTTTAAAAATGTGCTCATTATTTTCACGCAATAATATTAAACTGACTGTGAGTACAAAGGGAATTCTTTTTTTATTACAATCAAATTGATAAAATACGCTTCATTTATTCGGGTAAGTATGTCTGCATACATACTTACCCGAAGTTGATACAACTTAGCCCTTTTCCTTAATGATTCCTTTATTTGAAATAGTTCGTATCACTGACTCGTTCATTTTGAAATCTGTGCCTTGCCTATTTTCGCTTTACTATTATCATGTTTTAGAATGGAAACATGATAATAGTAATATCTATAAACAGCAGTAATAAAATAGTAGCTGAAAAAAAAACGGTCTGACTCACCTGCTATGTAAAGTTTAGGAAACTGTTCTAGAGTATCAGTTTTAAAATAAAGTCCCATCGTTATTTGAAATCTTAATTAATATTCAAGATTTAAGAAGATTACCGTGCAAACAAATCTTGAACTTTTCTTAAATAAAGAAAATATATTTATAATATACTATGTAATATATTATTAAACCTATTCCTCTATCTTTCGGTTCTATAAAATTTAGTTAAAAAATATTATATACCATTTTATTTTTATTATATAAAAAATACATTAATTACATTTACAATATTTGAATATTTTAATTTTAAGCGGTTGGTGTGATCATGAATATTTCAATATTTGGAGGGTAATGGATGGCAATGCTGTAGCCAATGAAGTTCTAACTGAGGCTCGGCTATTGCTGTTACCTCCTGCCATGATCAGAGCTCATAGCTCAATAACACCCTATCCTTACATTGTCCTCTACAGATAACGGGGAATATGAAAAGCATTCTTGCTTCGCCCCTTTAAGCCAGTCCTTATAAGGACTATCAAGAATATTTTAAATACTAAAAATTAAAATATTATTGTGATTTTTAATATTATATTATATTATACTTCTTTGAATTAAATATTAATGTTTTTCTAAGAAACAACATAATTCTTTTAATTAAATATTAATGTTTTTATCAGAAACAACATTATATTAATGTTTTTCTCAGAAACTACATTATAATTCTTAATTAAATATTAATGTTTTTCTCAGAAACAACAACGCAAAGTGAAATAGTAGTATTGTTAATGTAAAATGCAATTTATTTTTAATTAAAGTATATTGATAAGATAGCAACATATTAAGTTTTTTTTTTTTTTTTGGCAATCCTGAGATGAATAATAGACTGATTCGATATTCATTACTGAAATAACCAAAATATTGATTGGAAAGACAAAAACACATCTAAAAGATTTAATTCAATTATTCATGCTTGTAATGAGTCCTCTAATAATTTTTTATCTTTACAATTGGCGACCTACTAATTCGTTATAAATGTATTATTGCAATGTAATTGTAAATGAATACAACAATAGAATATTAATGTTCTTTACTTTTATATTTAATACAAATAGAATGCTCATTATAACAACAAAAACTCACTTCGTATTATGTAAAATGGGACATATTTTTAAAACTGTATTGAGAAAACGTTTGATTTAATAAAAATTTAGTAGAGAAAATATTCTCCTGAAGTAACTAAAACTGCATTGGGGAGTAAAAATACAATATCAAAAAAAAAAAAAAAAAGCTTAGATTTCAGTTATAAGCAAAACGAAACTCACACACACACAGAGTAATAATTCAATAGTTACACCTTTTGATGTAGATTTGTAATCCTCGGGTCGTTCACTTGTTTTAAGTGCTTCTTCTTCATACTTCCACGCGTCAATGGCAGTGAGAAATGAACTTCGGAGCTAAAGAAACGCCCCGTTTGTGGGCCAGGTGTCTCCAGTTGGATAACGATTCTATTGTAGTCTGATGAGACTGCACATCATGTGTTTGACGTTACTCTCTACCCTATAAAACACATGCTCCTTTGTTTACGGATGGATGCGAGGAGTCGGTTACCGCCTTGGTCTTAGGAGATTCATTAAAATGTTATCCAACTTCATCTTGTACGTTATTAGTTTTGGTGATGGAGATGCCTTTTTACTTTCTCGCGTTTAGTTTCGCTCCACTTGTGGAGCACCTTTTGCCGACTTTTTGTAAAGGTTGATTCCGTTAAGGGAAAAAAAATATTTTAGCCGAAATATTTTTCGGGTTTAGTGTAACGATTTATTAGTGATGATGTATATGTGAGGGAGAGGGGATAGTTACAAGTCCTTTCTGTACTTTATTGCATTTAGCGAAGAATTTTTAATCCAATGTTTTCAGTAATCTTTTATTTATCCTGCCATTTCTCGCAAACTCATTTCCTTTTTGTGACTATCCCATTACCACATCGTCTACCTTATAATATCTGTAGTTCATTTAATTTCTTTGCGAGTAATATTTCCCATTTTCGTATATGAGCTCATTGTTAGCACCCATAATTTATCTAAAATGCTAGTTTTTTTTAGTACTTTTGATTGCGTTATGTTGGTGGTGCTGTTTACCTCTTTGCCATCCGGAGATATTCGATTTTCTATACTACTACCATTACAACATCATCGTTTATTTCCACAAATTCTGTACTTTTAACAACACATCGGACTTACTCAGTTCCCTTCATCTTTCTCTTATCACCATCGATTAATTATTCCGAAAATGTTGTGTTATATTATATAATTTTCTTTATATGACAGTTTTAATATATAAATTCAATGCCTTCAGAAATTAATAAGATATATACTGTATATGTCGGCATATAAGAAGATATTTGAAGTTTAAAAAATGTTAAAAAAAAAAAAAAAAAAAACAGGGCCGTCTTATATTCGGATATTAAATTTGGGCCTTTGAATTCGATGATGGAAAATTGTTAAGCAATTATCTAGTCCCTGAGATAATCTACTGTACAGCGGTGCTAGATGCAATGTAATGTGTTCTAATAAGCTTTTGGAATGTTAATATATTGATATACTAGCATATCAGTTTTTCATTTAAATCATAATGAAATTTTATTGGCACTAACATGAATTACAATATAAAAACAGAAGACTGGTATCAATCAACGGAACAATTTTACCAGTCACCTCGTAGTTAAGATGAGTTGCTCTGCCTACATTTCATTAAACAAGTAATATGCACTAATCTGTCAAAATTTGTGGTCCTCTTATATACACTCCTGCAGCAACAACTCAGATATGTATGGGCGATAGTATGTGTATCTCTATCATCAAACGATAAACACAAACAAAGTCCTTATATATAGTCCTTATATAATATAAGGACACGAACAAAGTTAAATACAAAAAATAGTTATAATAATTTGAATTTATTCTGAAGTAGGTGTAGGAAAGATTAATATTTTTTCTTTTTAAAATTAAAAAAAATAATTAAATTTCTTCAAATTTTAAAATATTTATTAATATTCATTACTTTTATAAATATAAAATTGATTTTTTTGAAAAAAAAGTACTTGTATTTATATAGAGTGGTCATAATAACTTCCGCCTTCAGTTGATATTCCCAAATATCTGTAATTCTAAATTGAACGAAGAAAAAAAAAAAAAAACACACGAAGTAATGAAGACATGAGAAACAGGCTTGTAATTGATTAACAGTAGTTGGATAATCGCTCTGTTATTAGTAATGCGTATCAGTTTATAAACAAAATACCATCGAAAGGAAACAAGTCAAATAATGTGAGAAGCAGTTACAATAATTGAAAGTTAAAAATAATTTTTTGTGAACTGGGACTACAAAAAACGGGAAAGATACAATGAATGGAAAACATGGGTTGCATGATGAGTACCTTGAGCTTAAGAGTATCTAAAGAAAAAGTTAAGAATCCGTGTTTTGTGTAGAATAACGATGTAAGAAGTAGATCGTTTCAATTTCAGCCAATGATTCTTTCTCTAATCTCGCTGAAAATAGATCAATTACTTTAACTTTTTTTTGCTTATGCTTTTGACATCTCTGTAATATAGTAATCTTTATAATCTTTTACAGGGGGATGACAGCTGGAAACTCCATCGATGTATCTCGAGCAGTTGTGTGACACACGGAAAAGAAACACGCATTTGGAGATTCATTTGCGTGCTCAGTTGTCAGTTTCAGCAGAATGTGGTGCGGCCGAATGCACCGTCGATTTCCCGCCGGCCTTCCGGTGCAGAGGAAATAACATTTACACTGATTACAGAGCAGGCGCTGTCCGCGGATGTTCTCCTTACCCAATGCTATTTGCGATATCATCGAATTAGCACTGGCGATCTGTGGTAGAAGTGCCCGGAAGTTTGGTGGGGTTTTCGTTCAATCCCTCTCGAAAATCCCGTGTTTTCTGGGACGATAAGACGCGTTACTCTTATCCCCCCCCCCTAAGAGCAGCAAACTCCCTTTCGATCATAAAGGGGGATGTTTCCAAATATTCTTAATGCTTCTTAGCGAATGTACCGTAACATTGGTAGGTTACTCAGAGGAGCAGATAGTGAAGGGGGTTGGAGGATGTTTTTGCACAAGATCTCTAGTAGGGGGTCAGCCAGACGGGTTGAAGGGTGCGGCGTGCCCTTTGCCTTTCGGTTTACGCACGCAAGATGAGAATTAGGCTCCTGTCTGCACGCTTGGGTTAGCACATTATGATATGAAGGCGTGAAAGGTAGGAAAACCTTCCATTTTTTGAATTCTGATTGCTGCCTAATGCGTATTAGAAACGAAGGTCAAAATGCACGCACGTTTACAAACGCATCCGCCACTGTTAAGTTCGTTAATGTCACTCTACATAAGATGTAATTGAATAGAGCGACTGCTTAAGACTTTAAATGTGTTGTTATTACACTTGCCAATGTGTTAGGACTCTATGGAAATGCTCCCAAGATAGTAAATTGTCGATGTACGAATTTCTGATAAAAATGTTCACACTGCAAATCATGTATTTTATTTCTTGAAGTTTAAAAAGCTTAATTCTATGGGACCATTAGAAACGTATATTAGTGATTTCAGAATGTCATCGTCTAGATATATTCATGCTTATTTAGATTTTTATTAAAAATATACTAAAATAGAAATAAAATCTCTTGTAAACTATAATAATTAATATTAAAAAATAAAAATGATTACAAAATCTTTTGTAAATTCAATTTAATAATAAAGAAATTAGATACAGTTTTTATTTTTATATATAGAAAATGATATATTTCTAATTCTGATCAAAAAGGATAATAATAAACATTTCCGTATAGAAATGTAAATTCGGGTTGTTGTATATTTTGATGAATCTTTGGACCATTTGTAAGAGAAAAAAATATTATATTATTATATGTCTGTGGTGCACACGAATACCGCTAAGTGAAAAAATAATATAATAGGCGATATTATATTATATTATATTCAAAAATGACGTGTGTTTCCTAATCGCATTCCAGTAGAATGATATTGTTCATTATCGCAACAGTTGTTGCTGGAGAAGGTTTTTTCTTCAAGTTTACTTAAATATCATCCAGCTGTTGCACTAGACACGTTTTCGACATAAGGGTTTTTGTATCTGACATCATGGGAGATAGAGAATTTCATTCTGCAAGCAGATTTTTTTTTTCTTTCCTCCAAACAAGCAAACTGGATAAAAGAACGAACAAAATTAACAGATCTAAATGTTGGTCTTGTAACTTTAGTTATTTTGGTTGTAATCAAACAACCCTTTGCACACCTACTCATGGTCCTATTGAAACCGAAGAAATTATTTCTAAATAAAAATAAACGGGCAAAAAAAATGATGGCAGATATAATTTTTTGGTCTAATTTTGCTCACAA
Organism: Typopeltis vanoorti; assembly: GCF_054136105.1. Lineage (NCBI taxonomy): Eukaryota > Metazoa > Arthropoda > Arachnida > Uropygi > Thelyphonidae > Typopeltis > Typopeltis vanoorti. The sequence continues at coordinate 15,360,481 of NC_143572.1, read as the reverse complement.
TGGTAACTTCAAAAAAACATTTAGTTTCTTTAATTTTTTTAAAAATAATTTTGCATGTAGTTTTGTAGATGTTTTATCTTTGACTTTGCTGCACCAAAGATGAGTTTTCTGTTCCGTATAATTACAATTTTTCAGTGCCTTGGGTTTACCTAAACTTTTGTACCCCCCATCGATAGGTCAGTTTAACGGTATGGTAGTTTCATGTCTTCATCAACGAATCACGAATTAACTGGGATGACTTTTAGACTTTTGTTTACGTATTATGCGAGCATACACATTAGTAGAGATTTTTCGATGTGTTTTTCTTGAGGTGTAAGTTTTATATATAAAAGTGGCTGAAGGTTGAAGATTGCAAGTTTGTATATATCGCTCAAAAAGGCATTGAGATCTCTATTATAGGATGCGGCAGTTATACTCAGTATAATAGAAATTATAATAGAAATATAAAGAAGTTATACAAATGTATAATGATATAGTTCGTTACAGCGTCATGTGGTGGCGCTAGTTACATACATCAAAAAAGTCACAATCATATAACTGCCACTGATTTTTCCTGACTTTATTCTTTTCCACTTAATCATTTTAAAATGATAGGGAAAAAAGACCCTCATGTTAAGGTCCCCTTTTGGTTCGATTCAACCTCCTCCCCCCCCCCCCCCTTATTCCACGGGTGTTGTAAAGGAAAATGCAGTATTAGTAGCAATTCACGTCATTGCAAAGACATATGTGGTCACCTTAATTAAGTCCTTGCTGTTTCTGCTAGACAAATCTTCCACGCAGGCCTGCAGTTTAGCATCTGAGTTTCTCTATAAAGCTAATAGCCTTAATCACAATAAACACCCTACGGTGCTTGTCTACCAGCTCCTGTGTGTGAGATACCTCATGCGGAAAACTCCCCATCAATAATCAAAACCCCTGAGTCTAGTACATTGTTAGCCCTTACTGTATCGATCTGGTAAGACGGTTGTAGTTGTAACGACCGTTGTTCGCCTATAGTGTCTGGCATTCCTTAAATACCCATAAATCTTTGCGATGAATGTACTGGGGATTAGTAGCGACTGACGCGCGTGTTGTATGGTGGCGTTGGGCGATACACCGATGCATCCGTGTGGATCATGTTGCCTGGCTGTTAATACAGTTAATGAGCTATGGTTCTTGTACTAATTCTACTAAGACCAACGACTAAGGTGACATCTAGCGGACAGCTGTGAACTTATACTTCGGTTCTAGTCATGTTTTCTTCCTTCTTAATTTATTTTATTTTAAATTTCGAATGTCGTTTTGGTAATCACTTAAAACTGTAGAATATAAACTTTGTATAAGGAAATTCTGTAAATTTTTCATGTATTCAAAAAATCAAATATTAAAAAAAAAATGGAAAATTGAATGTGTTTATAGTTTGATTCTTGTTCGATGGATGGTTTTAAAAATGCAACAGAAACATTGCAATGTATTTAAACTATCAACGTACTGTACAAATCTACATGATCTATAAATCAATAGATTTCTCCCCAATGACACATGGTGGTGTATGTTTAGTTTGCGTGAGCTTGGAACTTAAGTCCCGATCATTACTGTGTTTTTCGTCCGGCACTATGTTTACACGAACTACAAGCTACATGCCGATCTAAAAATACATCACTTGAGAAGTGAACTGATCTGTAATTGAACGAATAAATATTTCAAACAAGAAAGAGAAAAATGAGACACAAAAATTGCGATCTATTGACACTAAAGTCGGTGTTCTCAAGAGAGCCTTTCTTTTGCGTGCTTTAAACCGGTTCGATGGTGAGACCAATAGGAAATTGTAGGCTTTTAGATCTTTATAAAAGTATCGTAGTAAGTAAAGGCTTTATGAATTATGAATTTGATCAATAAACGCATTAACGTGGACTTTGTTGATATATGAGGTTTCGTTGAGACTGCCTACTTAGCGCACATTCTCTTTCTTATTCATTTTCGATGTGTGTGTGTGTGTACACACACACACACACACATTACTAGAAAGCTAAGTTAAGCTATGTAATCACTTTTCCCCTCTCATCCATTAGTTAACGTTGTCACTTCAAAGGATTCTGACATCAAAAACATAACTTGCAATAACATTAAATCTATTTGAAAGTCAGAATGTTGCAAAATAAGACTAATTATGTTCAAAATTAAATTATTCACCAAAGTAAATGAATGGTTTTTGATTTTTCTGTTTCTCAGACTAAACTAAGAGTTCATTCGTTCCGTGACGGTCCCTTAACACCCCTAAGAGTACCTTGACAAGTTTCCACACCACCCTACGAAACTAATAATAGTCAAACAGAGGACAGACCACCTGTAACTATAATGTTGTCGATTTGTTTCGGCAAGAAATAATACAAATTGTACCTCGATACCCCCCGCCCTCCCCCATGGGTCCAGTGAATGACAATATGTTATTGTTGTTCGTCTATCGTGTCATTACGAAGCCCGCCATATCATTAAAGCGCCCTTCCGTCGGAATAAGTAGAGGTCAGGTCATTACGGCTTCGATGAAGAGGTCGGGTATGGAATAATGTTCATCTGCTACGGTAGCAAAGACGGAGATAGTAAACAGTATTTCCTCCAAACCGTATGCTTATTCTTCACCTCCATTTATATTTTTCCCCAACAGCTACTCCAGTTTTTCATAGTTTTCAAGACAACTAATGTGAACTAGCTCCGAAGTAAGGCACCGTGACAAGTAAAATACCATCTGCCTGTCTACCTGTTCACCCCCCATCCCCCATCCCACCACTTTCCCGAAGATATTAAGTCTTGTATGCGTCAAGTGATTCACACGATTTGTTCCCGAGTTTTAAGTGCTAGAAAAAGAAGATAACTTACCAAAAAAAGAAACAATTACTTGCAGGAAGTATAAATGACTTAATTTTCTCCTACAAGACGACTTATTCCCAACTGGAAAAGATTTATTTGTGTATATTTTTCTATTTGTTGGAGAGCAAACAACAATTTTTGTTTCTATTGAAATGATTAGTGTCAAGTAGTTTTGTTGATTGTTGTTAGGATTGCAATAATAAAATATTTGAAAGACAAGAATAAATATATGTACACTCGGGAGAAGTTATGCTGCCATTCTACATAACACGGAATTCCAATTACAGTATTTTTGTTTTCTTAATGGCAGCCAAGTCTTTGTTATTAGAGTTTTATTTATCATAGATAAATATTTTAAAATATAAAGTTTAGTATTAGTAGAGCGTTAGATCACCTGATATTGTTAGGTGCTTGGAATTATGGCCGAAGTAAACGATAACTATGACACCCACGTGTTATAACAAGTAATTAGTAAATTAGTACTGTATATTATTTGTCTGTGTATATGTAATTCTAGTCATTTATTTCCCTCATATTTGGAAATCATGATGTAATTCAATAACATCTGTATACTTCGAGTGTCCCGCCTTTAAATTATGTTTGTGAAACTCGTAATTTAAAAAAATATTGAAGCATTTTAAAAAAATTTAATGAAAAATAATTTTATATTTAATTTTTTAAGTATTTTATAATTTTTTTATAAATTGTTAAGATATTTTAATAATTTTAAATACACCATTTTTATGTAATTATTATAATAATATATATAAAAGTTAAAATATATATATCCGAATTCTTTTGTTTGCAATCACTGGTAGATTGTATTCTGTTTTTTATATTTAGGGAATTTTTTTTATGCAAACATTGATAACTTCACTTTAGAATTAATGTATTTTATTATTGGGTCGTATGTCCATCTAGGCCTGCAAAGGTATAAAATCCAATTTCCAGGATGTATACGTAACAAACCAAAATTGGTGTTATTATGTATGCGAGGGAATCACTAGGGAAAAAAAAAAAAAAAAACATCACCGTATGAGGCTTATTAACTCAATGCTGAAAAAAAAAAAAGTTGAACAGTAGATAAACCATGTACTGACTAATCGCCGTCTAGTTCGGTCTTTCAAAGTTACATAAATTCGCCGATTCTATAACTCACTGATGAAGGCTCTTCCACATCTTTTCAACTCGAACAGTAAAAAATGAACTTCATATATTTGTTCTAACTCTCTTAAACTTTTTATTGTCTTCTAGTCCTCTCACTATCATATATATGTCCGGAAATAACTTATGAACTATAATTAAATCTCCTCTGTCACTTTTTTTATATGAATCTCACAATTTATCGAGCTTGTCTTATTATTATAATTCCTGAACCAAAATAGCAAGTTTTGAATTCGTAAACGTTTACTAAATCTTCTTACTGAATCTTATATACTTGCATTTGTTCGCAATAAATTTTAATTCCCACTTCTCCATCTACCTTTCCAATATCTTAAATTTTCCTGTATAAAATTTGTCATCGTTTTACTGTTATTAGAACCAAGATCATTTAAGAATATATTAAACGATAAGGGTCCAAATGCCAAAAACATGTATTAAGAAGACTTCTTTTAATCATCCCATTTGTTTTCTAAATTACTGTACTTATTGTTTTCCTGAGTTTAAGAAATGTTCCTTAAGCTTCGTTAGAAAGTGCTACCCACCCAGCCAACAGGCCAGTTTATTTACTTGTATTCGACATCTGAAATACAACATCCCTTAAAATTTGAGACATCTTTTAATATTTTTTTTCTTACCATAAAATTGAATTCTTTCGTACCCTTGAAATTGGCATTTTTTTTTTTTTTTTGCCCTTGTAAGCGACTTTATTTTCACCGCATCTAACGGCCGATTGATTCTTCCGACAAAACACATAACTAAACGTACTATATTATATATTAAATGCTACAAGATAAAATAAAAGGTGTAAAAGTTTTCTCTCAATATTTGGATTTAATTCTAATTTATAGCCATTTATTTTACTATAATAAAAACATAATTAATATTACAATAGGACTTAATACGATTTATAAAATTATTACGTATAAAAAAGTGCATGTGTTCTTCCTGGTGTCTTGATTTGTGAGATAGAAAATCCAGATTTCTGAAGGAAAAACTGTGCAACTCCATACGAGACCAGTAAAATCACTTTCGTCGTAAAACTTATTTTCTTCGCGTCCTAGAGGAATGAGGGAATCGAACCTTGTTCTTTCCAAACAAAGGACATTTCATTACAGACTATCCTGCCTTTTGTGGGTAAAGCAGATGAAAATAAGTTACAGTTCAGTGTGATCCAGGAGGATTAAGTTAACAGTTGAATAAACATTACATCTCTAAAAACAATGTAAGTTTACAAACTAATCTTTTAAAAAGGTTGTTATAAATGAAAATTCTCCATTCAATCGGAGAATTAGAACAACGTCATATTACAAATGTAGAAGACTAAGCTAAGATGCACATTTTTTTCTGGCATATAAAGAATTGGAATGTAGCAAATGGAATCGAGAGGGCGCTGTTGTTTAGAAATCACCAAGGAAGTATGTTATTGTCCATATTAATTATCCAATCAGGAGTAAGTACCAGGAATGCAACTACAATGGAAAATTAAGGACAATGCATTATGCTTTTTATACTCTGCCATTTTGCGTAATTTACCTGTTGGAAAAGAAGATTAAACAGTTGAAACAATAGTTTAAACTGTAATTTAATGCATCGAACCCAATGATTTTTATCAATGTCTGAAACCCTTTAGTCTATTTGATACGCCTTTTTCAAACTGTCCAATAGTATATTTCCTCACTAAAATTTACTTTTTAGCGTTGATTACTTTGTAGGACATTAAAGAATTTATATATTTTTACACTTCTGTGTTTGTGTTTAAAGGTCCAATCAATTTTAAGGATTGCATAGATTAAATATTGTATAATATCTGGTGCCAATGTTGTTAATTTCAGACCACCTTTAGTAACACAGTTTTGAACACCTCTGGCACGCAGATTAATCGGTTAATTTCTTTTGCAATTAGTAGTAAATTTACAGTAGTAAACAACTAATTAAAATAACATTTTTCATTGACGACCTCTTTTGGATGACAATGGAAACGTACTTTATAATTACAGTGCGCAAATACCACTAAGAGTTGCTATGGAAATATGAAAGCATGGCGTCACCTTCTTAGCTGACAAATGAACGTTATTTATTTTCTTATATAAATTGATTTTTAGACTGAACTTTGCGTGCTTTTATAAAAATATTATAAAACTGGTTTAATTGACAAAAATTTATTACATAAATTTTTATTTTAATAAAATACAAATTGTTAAACTAAACTCTAGAAGAAAATTTTGAAGTATGTAATAATAGACACCAAAATATTTTTATCATATTAATCTTCATATGAGGAAATTATAGAGATTTTTAAATATAAATATTTAGCTAGATCTCTCTCTCTGGCCATACCTCATTACTAAAAAGCTTCAAAAAACTTTCTAAAGTTAGAGAAATGGAGACTACAAGTGAATCCCTAAAAAAAGCTCAGCCATTCTCTTCACGAAAAGATCGATATCTCTTGCAGGAGACGTCTTACTATTCAATAATAAAATTCCCTGGCAGACAGAAACAAAATACCTTGGTGTCGTGCTCGACAAAAAAAAAAAAAAAAAAAAAAAAACTTTTAACCAACACATCAAGACTACGTGTAAAGGCATCTAAAGCCATCGCCCAGATCTACCTCTTAATTAACAGGAACAGCAAGCTAAACATCAGAATCAAATTGCTTTTATATCAGCTGACGATTCGTCCCATTAGTCACTTACGCTTCTCCAGCCTGGAGCCATCCCTCTAATACTAACATTCTCAAACTGCACCGTGTACAAAACAAGTGCCTGCGAATGATTCTAAACGCTCCCATGGTTCATAAGAAACAATCAACTTCATCGAGATACAAATATTCCTTATATCTTCTCTTTCCTACAATCTTCAGCAACAAATTTTTTCCTAAAAACATCCATACACCCCCAACGATCTCGTTCAACAAGCTGTAGCCTACGAGGCAATGGATATATTCAAACATAAAAAACCAAAAGCTATTTTAACTTCCTGTAGTGATGCATAATCTCCATGCCCATTCAGGGCGAACAAACTGCTCATAAAAGTTTACCCTCACCGTAGTCGTAATAGATACCGGGGAATATAAAAAGCATCTTGCTTCACCCCTAAAGCCACCAATGTCAATTTTTAAATCTGAGATCTGCTGTAGCGAATGAAGTTTTAACTGAGGCTCGGCTATTGCTGCTACCCTTGGAGGGGGGGGGATGGATGACAATGCTGTAGCTCATGAAGTTAATCGAGGCACGGCTGTTGCTGTTACCCCCCAGGTCAAATATGAGCGGCTCTGTTCGGTGGTGGGGTGAGCCTGCTACTGGGTAGAGCCAAACGCTGAGAGTTCTCAGTGACAGGATGAGCCTGTTACTGAGGGGAACAACGCTGAGTTATGATCCTTCGGGGTCGCTCATTGTTGGGGGATCGTACGTGTTTTTGGAGATTGGCTGCACTTAAACAGTAATGCTGTAACCAATGAAGTTTTAACTGAGACTCGGCTATTGTTGTCACCCCGCAAAGACCAGAGTTTATAGCTCAATAACACCCCATCCATACACGTTCTTCTACAGATAAAGGGGAATATGAAAAACATTCTTGCTTCACCCATCTAGCCTCAAAAATATTTAAATCTGAAGTTGTCCCCATCTATCATTGCCCTCTATGCTGAAGACATGGTCATTATAGCCAGATCTCTCCGACTAAAACTGGCCATAAACAACCTGCAGATAGCAATCAACTAACAAAGAATTGGTACAACAAATGGGTCATCTCAATCGATCCAGAAAAAATCTCCGCAGTACTATTCACCAGACGGAAGCAGAACCAAATACATCTATACAAATGTTCGGGGAAAAAAAATCAACCCTTGGCAAAAATCAGCCAAATACCTAGAAGTACAGATTGATAAACGCCTAAGCTTCAAGACATACATAAATAGTGTCACCACTAAAGCCAGCCAGACTACAGCACAGCTATATTCACTCCTGAATAGGAACAGTATCCTAAACATAAACAACAAAATTCTCTTCTACAAATCAATAATGACCTCAACTAACCTATGCCTCACCAGCCTGGGGACACACGACTAAAAGAAACATCCACAGACTACAAACGATCCCGAACAAATGCGCTAAATGCTCCCTGGTTCATCAGAAACCTGTTCAGATATCAAGACCTACATGATAGGTATTGCAGAGGAATTCTTCATACTCAGACAATCAGCTAATTCGACAGGTAGCTAACTACAAGCCCTCAGACCGCTTCAAACATCGAACTCCTTTATCGCAAAAGAAAGCTGAAACAACACAAAGGGCGGGTAAAATACCCACACTAAACGCCTCACCCACAAAGAACTCAGATAAAGGGATGAAGAGTCAAGGACTCAGTCCATCATCCAAAGAAGTTAACATTTTTAAATCTTAAAGCCAATTAATTCAATAGTGTGTGTGGGCAATAAGCAAAGTACAAGAGTGCACATTTATACTTGGGGAGCATGCGTCCGTTAAATGTGTGTTGTTTAAAAGGCTGATCAGTTTTCTGCAGGTGCATCTGTGAAATAAATAACTAAGTAACCTTCAGAAGCCGTTTCAAAGAAGAAAGTTTCCTTTTCTGCCACCTACTCACCATAATTAGCCATCGGGGCGAGCCAAGCTTTCTCGTACACAACTCACGAAAGTCCGACCAATATTCAAGAGTGCGTGTTTTACTTCGGGCTATCGTTTTCGGTTGGTGCAAAACATTCTAGGCGAGAGTAAATAGAATGTCGTGCACGTATAAATACACCAGCGGGACACTATCGCCCACTTTGGACAAACAAATAGAGCCAATATAATCAATTATAAAAAAGACAAAATCCAGCACTTTTCCCTCTCGAGAATAACACACACACACACACACACACACACACACACGTGCTGATATCAAAATGAAACTTCTACAGAGACATTTTGCTACCGACCCGCCTGTGCCTGTATATACATTAAAACGATTATGACGTCACTGGGAGGCGGTGGTTCAAGACCGGGATCACGAGATAGAAAAATTAATGGCGAAAAATGTCAATTCTTTGGTATCGTTAAATTTGGTTGATTTAATAGAACGAAAGTAACTGCAGTTATGTCTGCACGTTCATCAGTTGAAAGGCCATTTTTACGTGGCATACCATATTTCACAATTTTACAATGGGATTAAAAACTGTTCATTATGTAATGTTTTCGAGAATGTGTCATTATCATTTTCTTAGAATGTGTCATTATTTTAGCTAACTTTTTTTTTTTTCTACTTAGCTAAAATATGTTTATTCTTATTCGAGCCACAATCTGTAACTATCTCTTGTTCAGCCTCTCTTTTCCTTAGCCAAAATATCTTTTTAATTAGCCATAATATGTTTGTGATGTACCATCTTATCATCATCAAGTTTGTCAAGGTTTAGTCCTAGAGTGGCCTGTTCCACCTTAGAAGTCATCATTGAATCTCTTAAGAAGACGTCCTGGTTTTCTTTTTCCTAGTGGTTTGTAATTTAATTTGTTGTACCATATTATTATTATATTCACATAATTGATACACAGTCAAAACAAGATTTAAACAACAATTTGACTGGTGATACAGAGCAGTTCAAATTCTACCCAACAATCTAAGAATAGTCCATCGGGTAGCGTCGTAAAATATGGACTGTTCCAAGTAATGATGTTTTTTGTAGGTCATATGGGGTCACTTCGTTGATGTTTAATTGCTGTAAATAGTTGCATAGCTTCTTTGAATTTGCGCCAAGTGCACCGATAACTATTGGGATGACTTTGGTGTGTTTAAGCCACAGTCGGCCAACGTCGATAATATTTATTCATTTTTTTCCAGTTCTTTGTTGTTAATGTTGTTATCGCTGGGTGCTGCGATATCGATAATCCAAACCTGTCGATGTTCGATAATTGTGATGTCAGGTCTATTGTGTTCCAAAAGCCGATCAGTTTGTATTCTAAAGTCCCAGAGAATTTTCGCTGTTTCGTTTTCCAATACAGTCTCTATTTTATGCTACCACCAGTTATCAGAGTAGGAAATCCATATTTTTTGCATACATGCCAATGAACTATTTTGGCCACTTGATCATGGCGGTATTTGTAGTCAGTTTGAGCTATTTTGCTGCAGGCACTGATTACATGTTCTAGAGTCTCATCTTTCTGATCGCATAATCTGCATTTACTGTGGTTATTATCTTTGGCGCTTTCATAGCTCAGTGGATAGCAACAACGTCCTCTGGTGTGATGGGATGGGTTCGAATGCTGTCCACGAGAGAAACCTTTAGGATATCTTTTTAATAGAAGATAGTAGTCAGTATTTTACCTCCTAGAAACAGGGTCGTGAAAACAGATTATTTGGCATAATGTGTAAAGGAAGGTGTTGGGATGTTCATTGTCTTTTTGCTCATCACAATGTCTCATTTTCCTTCCCTAATGTATCATCTACTTATTTTTTTCTTAAGCTAAAAGGGTGTCTTTTTTCAGGCAGTGGGTATTTATCCACTTTTATTCTCCAACATATATTTTTGTTTGTTTTATTATTGAGTGCATGTGTGTACATTCTTATAATCGAACTGGCTATCCTCTTTTCTTCCATTTCTTTTTTTTAAAATCCAGAATATGTTAATTTAATTTTATTTTTATTCAAAATGCACTATCCACTTCTTTCAACAGGAAGAATACATCATCCACCACTTGTCTTTAAAAAAATAATGTCTTCGTCTATCTTTTTTTTAAGCCAAAATTTTAAACCTAATGGAGTAATATTTTCATAATACAGTTGTGATTCATTGCACTATCTCTCTCTCTTTCTCCTTTTTCCCTATTCGAACTCGACCCACCCAAAATGATAGCCATACTTTAGGCTCTTTCAATCAAAAAAGCCGAAACCCAGCAACCAGTGGCATGTCTTTTCAATTGACTAACTTTTGCAGGCCATAAATCTTACTGTCTACATCACAGACCTGTTATTTCTAGTTCTTAAGTGTCGTAATGTTCTCGTAGCTGTAAATTTATGCTCTGCTGCTGTAATTTGGCCACAGCCGCTCTAAAGAAGGAGTCTCCGTTAAGCTGATAAGATCGCCGAACTTGAAAAGCGCTAAGAACCAAAGCCAAGTTACAAGATGTTTAAATTCCAAGTCTTGCAACCTTCTCTCTCTCTGGAAGTAACTTTGGTGTTTGGTTTTATTGTGTGGGAATCATGATAGCTTGTTCCACAAAGGGCTCCGCCCGCTGTTCTACCCCAAGGGCAACAGCACCATTAGATACGGAGCTAGCGTCGGATTTCATGTCGTGAGCATACCACAGCAAACTAGTAGAAATGAAAGCCTGGATAGAAAAAAAGGGGGGGGGGGGTTACAAGAGGAAATACTTGTCCTTGATATTTTAAGTGTGACGTGACAAAATATAACATGACATCCTGAGGAGACAGAATATTAGGGTTGATTGACAGACTCTACATAAGGACAGGATGTAAATAATAGACACATACATACATACATACACGACGCGCGAGCCCTGTAGATTTCGTCAAGCGAGTAGTCATTGTTGTGGCTTTTCTTCAAGTAGCGTGTTGGCTTAATGTGATTGTACCTACCACGCCCATCTCCAGGTATTGTAACCGCTTTGCTTATTTTTACTTTCACGAACAGTTTTTAGAAAGAGTCAGTGGTCGCATTCGTACGGTTTGTATATTTTGTATCATTATTGCGAAAGAAGTTTGAAAGTTATTCTTGTTCATACAAGTTTTTTTTTTTTAATCATTAATTCTAAAAAATAGCTTCTATGTGTTTCCCAAATTTCAACTCGGTGATCTTTCGGATATGATTACGTCAATATATAACTGATTTCCAAAAGCTATTTCGTAATGGTCTGCAGGGGTGAACAACATGTATCCAAGTATCAGGATTATCTCAAACCAAAAAAAAAAAAAAAGAAGCCTTTAAAATATATAGAAGATTGTTATTGTAGGCTAACTTGATTTTTACATGCACATAAAAACCTTATCTTGACTGCAACCATTGTCGACCTTCGTAAAGTGAGGACATAATCGTAAAATTTGTATATCCAAATGTAAATTGCTTCATGGGCCATGTGTCTGCGAAAAGTTGTAAACCTGTCATACATTAATATGATGGGTAACCAGAAGGTTGATATCATCTGTCAAAGATAATATCAAAGTTCCATGTATTGATTCCAAATATATTGTAATGTCAATACCTTATATAAGCAACGAAATTAGGGCATTCATTTTTTTATGAACAAGTTGATATTACGATATCGTTAGACAATGATTCCCCCCCCCCCTACTTTAAAACTATCGATTTCCTCTACTAATACCAGAAGTTCACATTATGAGATTCATCAGATTTCATAGCATAAATTAAAGAGAAGTGATTTAAGTTCTGCACTGAGAAGAGAGTGAAGACCTATCGAGAAATCCTTGAGTTATTGTTCCTTAAATTTGAAGAAGCTCCATACAGTGCTCTAATATTTGTCATTGCAATTCCTATTGAATATTAATGGAGTTTCAGTCTACCTGAATCAGCGAATAACATCTTTTGTTGCTCACTTTTAGTTGTCTATAGCTTTAATCTAAGATTGGTGTACCTATTCTAAAACTTATTACATATTAGCTAAATAAAACACTTCCATTTTCTACATTTATATAATTAATAAATAAAAGATGCAAAATAATAATAAATAAATATTCTAAAATATTAAAAAATATGAGAAATATCAGCGAAATACATAATTTCCTACAGATAATGTATTTTTTTATATGCATTTCTAATCCAACTGTACTTGATATGCTATCGTTATATACATGGGGAAAAAAATCCGTCAGACGTTATCGTGATTCAACAGTGTGATTACTAAAGAAACTTGATCTTCCTCTAATTAACAGTATAACGTTTTAATAATAATAATATACAGTTCCCCATTTCTTCACTTTAAGTTCCGGCACACAGTTTATCAGTTGTGTTCAGCGTACACGGCTATACAAGACATATTTACGACACCCTCTGTATTATTTGCGGAAACCTTTTCGATCCTGCAATTTTCTTTTTCTTTCTAAAATGCAAGTTTATCTCACTTTACCTCATGGGCAACATTTTCATCAGCGAATCGGCAATTAGATGGCTGTGTGACCTTCGATGGATCACAAGAAATAGCCTCCAAAAACGTTGCGGGATTTTCTTCGGTGTTGGTTCGAATTACAACTGAAACAACTAAGATCGAGACCAGTATATTATGTCTATTAATTGCACGTGTTCTTCAGTCACTTGACTGTGTTTCAGGATCCGAAATGGGCTAACTCACCTTTAGTTGAAAGGTCATAATAAAGTTCCTCGCATCCTTGACAGGATTTGAACTGTAATCTTTCCAGCCAAAGGACAAATGCCGTATCACCCTGATGAGCTTTGTCGGGAGAGATTCCATTTGAGTTTTGGATGATTTCTTTATACTAATTACGTGTTTTCAAGAGGGTAAAGGTGTAGAAGTATCAACGCCTCACTTTATTATTATTATTATTATTTATGGATATGCTTGAGAACGAAATGAAGAAGACTGACCAAATGAATAGAACCAAAGCGGATTGAGAAAACAGAATAAACAAAGGAGAAAGGGATTATGTCAAGGAAGCTTGTAGTTGACAATAGATAATGGTGAGAGAGAGAGAGAGAGAGGGGCGGACACTGTCTCGTGACTGTCTTTCCAAAGTCTGTTGTGTCTGGGGGGTAGATCGGATGCTCGTGCGACTATATACATATGCATATACTTTTTTTTTTTTAAATCAAAGTCCTCATTGACCTTTACTAGAATGACCCTTCTTTGATTCCGTGACGCTGGGCGGGTGGGTTCGTTTGGTACAGGCAGGGGTGAGCGAGCATGTTTGCAGCCAGGCGTGATTGTTATCCAAGAACTAACAAAGGCTGACCCCCCCTTGGTGATGTGTTTTGCTGCACGGCTTCCTAAAGTACACACGTTGTTGGCAGCAATTATTGGTTATAATGTGCGCGCGACACCAAGAAAACCAGCACTATCAGGGTAAACTTCCAACACACCACTAACATCGATCAAAATTATTTCGGCCAAGTGTCAAGTGATACCGCAGCCATTATGATGACCCTGTCCTCATGGATGCGTGTGTGTATAAGAAAGAGTGAAAGATAAAGACAAGGGGGGGGGGAAGAGTCGAAAAGATAAAGGTGAAAAAATAACTACTTTTTTTTTAAGACAAAGGTTAAAATATTAGGTGAGATGCAAACAAAAAAAATAAATAAAAAAGAAAACGAATAATAGACAGATAAAATGAGGGGGGAGGCAGAAAAAATAAAGAGCCAAAGGGACAGACAAAATTGAAATTAAGAAAGTTACAAAAAGATAGAAAGAATAAACTAGAGAGAGAGATTAGCCAGTCGAATGTATCTATCCTGGGAATGCCGCATCAGGAGGTGAAAGATCATTGCAATCTACACCGTTGGATACACTCATATTCGTTGTCCTCTTTGCCAAAGAGGTTGTTTAATGACCCTTCTAACCACATCTGCATCAACCCACAATGTGTTGAACTCTGACCTCAAAGCGCCATGTGCCGACTTCATTAATGTTGGGACATGTTTTGTGGTAACCGACCTGAAAGCCATTTAAACAGTGAGGGGGCTGTCGATACAGTTCACAATAACCAACCTCCAGTAACTGTTCCGCTACTGGGGTAGTGGCTGACTCCAGAGGGACCTAGGCCTTATCCCTCTCGGATCCCCGCATTGTTCTTCAATGAAGAGAGATCATTTTGGCCCAATACTGCCTTGACGAGCCGTAACAACAACAACTGTGAACTGCACCCCTCACTGTCTATTGCCCATTAAAGCCATTGTAGACCGAGAATGAACAGCGGGATGTCGAACCAATGAAGTCATCCTACCCACTAGGGGGAGTGAGAAGCATCTCTGTGGTGTATTCTTCCGGAACGTGCACTTTTGCACCGAATATGTCGCCAGGCTATTCTTGCCTGCAACCGTTTGCTTATATATGTGTGTGTGTGTGTGTGTGTGTGCACGTGCAATAGCAGATTGCTGTCACAGCGGCTTGTCAGTTGACAGTAAAAGTATAGGATATTGGTGCCTCTAAGGGACGTATGTTGGAAGGGGGGGGGGGGATAAGTGAGAGCCCGTGCTTCGTGTACGCACTGCTGTCTATCAGAAGTGACGACAGAATACACAATAGTGTGCATGGCTGTCGGAGATTGGGGTCACTTTATACCCCGAAACATTGAAAGCAGAGAATGAAAGGGGAAGACATATAAAAGCAAAAGAAAGAAAGAATGACACAAAAGAAACTGGTTGGTTTAAGAAAGTATGGAGCGAGTAACAGAAAGAGTTAAAACTTGCTGAACTAGCACAGTATTTGAAAGGCACACAGCTTGTGTCCTGAGACTTCTTATGATTGCTGTGATCTTATAGAATTCTGCAAACAGTCCATAGACTATCTCCTGCTAACAAAATCCAGTGTTGACTATTCCCCTTACTGTATACTACGCTCACTATATATATATATAGCACTAACGGAATTAATATCTACAAACATCTGTATTTGAGAAGCATGTTTGAATTGACATAGCGTCAGAACTGAAATATTTTTATATGAAACATATATTTATATATAAAATACAGAACCTTGTTTCTTTAAAACTAATTTATGTTATAAAATACATTACATTTTATAATTCAAGTTTGTTATTTAATTTCAGTAGATTTCTAATTTAGAAGTATTAACCAGAAACACCAAAATAAAACGCATATGATTTTGATATATATTAAAATATCCATTCAATGCTGGAGAATGAGCTTTAGACAAGCCAAGTCCATTTTGGGACTCTCCGGCACGGCCTGCTTGTCGGTGAATCGGTGAATTATTTTCTTCGGAATGAGCGGTTCGGGTCGGTTTCATTAAGTGGAACCAACGCGGAGATTTGGACGATCATTCGCCCACGAATGAGTGGCCTACAGATCGTCTGATTTTTTGAGATTTTACCCATTTACTTATAAATAGAGGGTATCAAATGGCAATGCTGTAGCCAATGAAAATGAATTTTTAAATGAGGTTCGGCTATTGCCGTTACTCAGCCATGACTAGAACTTTTTTAGCTCAATAACACCCAATCCACACAGATTTTCTTCATTCATATGACGGGATAAAGAGTCAAGGACTCGGTCCATCACATAGTTCTTTTAAGAACTTTAAGATGAATAATTCTGGTTTTGGATTGGGAGACTTCTAAATACCCTTGGACGGTAACGGATGGTAATGCTGTAGCCAATGAAGTTCTATTGCTGTTACCCTCCTGCCATGATCAGAGCTTTATTATATTATAGCTCAATAACACCTTATCCTTACACTGTATTCTACAGATAACGGGGAAGATGAAAAGCATTCTTGCTTCGCCCCTTTAAGCCAGTCCTTATAAGGACTATGAATAATTCTTCGGCAACTAATTGTCGAAATTTCTTTGTAGAATGTAATTTTACTGAGAAAAAAAAAAAAATTTTTTTTCTCAGTCAATCTCCGAGTGACTAACGCTAGGGCACTTTTTTTTTTTTTTTTTTCAGCCAAAAAAGAAGAGTATCTTTTATCTTTTTCGTACTGTAGATTCTGCTAATGTTCTGTATTCTTGGAGCACACAGATAACCACGGTGTCCTTTGATTAGAAAGATCTCTCTAGGACGGAAAAAAAATCTTTATAATGACATTTCAACTGATAAAAAGCATTGAACTTCTGGAAAGAAATGGCCTGTTAATTAATTTCATACGGAGATAACAGGGCATTTCTTTCCAGAAGTTCAATGTTTTTTATCCTGCAAAAATAGACTAATTGTCCGAAGAACACACAGTTATGCACTGTATGTATAAATGTGTGTTCATAACTTCGCCTCATAACTTTTATTTGCTTCATATAATTCAAAGACCATCAGGAATGTCACCATTATCTTTGTGTTTAAGTAGCCATATCGGTAGTGTATGTACCGTAAGATTTTTCTGAACTGGAAGTCAATCGCGTCATCTGTCTCGTATTAAGACAAGAATCGCACTCCAATCTTCCTAATCAAATGGTGTTGTTGAACACCAAAACTGAGTGCCTATACCATCACTGAACATACGCCCTTAAAATGAAAGAAATAATTGTGTTCCAAAATCAACATGACGGACCGTACTCTTCTGTTTTTATAGTAACCGTACAGTTCACATTCAGAAAACAGAAGAGCACCAGAAGTCATTTTTTTAGCGATAAACTCGAATGCAACGTCCTGAAAGTGATCTGACACTGATCAGTAAACTACTTACTGCATTGATTGATGCGAAGGCCAACACGGATGTTCAATAGTACGACATTTTCGAGATTTAATTAGAAATAGAAATATATATATAATCTCACGAAGAATTCTGCTGTATTTTCAAAAAATAAACAAAAAAAATTACAATTCACTTGCATAACGTTGCATTTAAACTTAAACACAGACATTAAAACATCTCGATTTGAAAGTTATCCTTATAAGGGCTGGCTTAAAGGGGCGAAGCAAGAATGCTTTTTATCTTCCCCGTTATCTGTAGAAGACAGTGTTGGGATAAGGTGTTATTGAGCTATTAAAGCTCTCATCATGGCAGGAGGGTAACAGCAATAGCCGAACCTCAGTTAAACTTCATTGATACAGCATTGCCATATTTAAAGGTAAAGCCGTCTCTAAAAATTCGGACGATCCCTAGGCTACTCAATCGTGGGCGAAAGACCGTCCATCTCAGCGTTGGCTCCACTCAGTGATGGCCTTCCACCCACACGCCACCCCCGCTCAAATTTTCCGAAGAAAATCATTCACCGACAAAGCCCCTCAGCTGGCCGTGCCGAAGAACACCTTCCCCGGAGACTCAAATTGCTCCCTTAAGGCAAAAACCCTAAGGGAGCGAACTCAAAAACTCATCACCCAGGATAACAGCAACAACCGAACCTCAGTTAAACTTCATTGGTACAGCATTGCTATTTGTTACCCTGATTAGTAAGTAAAGGGTAAAATCTCAAAAAATCGGACGATCTCTAGCCACTCCATAGTGGGCGAAAGACCGTCCATGTCTCAGCGTTGGTTCCACTCAGTGACGGCCGCCCCGTCCTAGCACCCCGACTACTGAGAAGAACCGCTCAAATTCCGAGGAAAATAATTCACCGGCAAGTACCCCTCAGCGGGCCGTGCCGGAGAACACTTTCCCTTCCCCGGAGACTCAAAGTGCTCCCTTAGGGCAAAACCTAAGAGAGCGAACTCATTAACCCAGGATAACAGCAACAGCCGAATCTCGGTTCAGCATTGCTATTTGTTACCCTCCAAGGGTATTGGATTGAATGAATCAATCACCCAATCGATTTGAAAGTTCCTTATAGTCCTTATAAGGACTGGCTTAAAGGGGCGAAGCAAGAATGCTTTTCATATTCCCCGTTATCTGTAGCGGACAGTGTAGGGATAAGGTTATTGAGCTATTATCAAAGCTCTGATCATGGCAGGAGGGTAACAGCAATAGCCGAGCCTCAGTTAGAGCTTCATTAGCTACAGCATTGCTATCCATTACCCTCCAAGGGTATTGGATTGAATGAATCAATCACCGCATCTCACGGTCGATTGATTCCGATTTGAAAGTTAATGAAACAATTTTAATTTTATAATAAAAATGTATGCACTTGTCAATGGTGTATAAGTCTGAAATCATTTTTAGAGAGAGAAATTTTAAAAAAAAATTAATTTATTAAAATACTTCAAAACTTCAATTTTTTTTTCTCTTTTTAAATAGAAGAGCTTATATTTTATTTTAATATTAATTTTCTTACAGTTATAACTACGACTATTCTAATTTAAATCTCATCCGGTACTTGAGAAGTCGTGCTTGCTTTGAATCAGATTTACAATTTAAAGAATAAATAGTAAATTAATCATCCAACAGATAGACGTATTCATCCTGACATCCCGAAATACAGACATTTTTAGAGAAAATCTTTCAACTAGAAAGAATTTTCCGTTTTCATGACTTCAGCGCACGTATGCTTCCGAGTATTTACCCTTCGTCACACGTTCAACAATCTGTCGTGTCCCGCTTGCGAATCTTTTCTTGTCACCGAAAAAGATGACAACAACTTGTAGTCCGTGTTGACAACATCGGTTTGTAAGCGACTATCAGTGAAAGGACTTCGTTCTGGGCGATGCACAAGGATGTCTCGGAAGCACCCACCCCGTGTGGAATGTGCATGTTTCTACAAAGAAGTGTCGTGTTTTCCAACAGGGAACGCACGTGTTTTGTCGTGTTCATTTTTGTCTTTCATGCTCGACACAGACGACCAGCGATGTTTTCTGTTGTTCTTTGAGTGCACGCTCCACCTGCCACGACACAATGCTTTCGTTGCGCCTCTTGTCTTCGCCAATTTGTTCACACTTGTTCCGTCATACGGGCCGGAAAAGTTGACCTTTTCTTCCGCTCTTGGTGACTGTATGAAATGACTGCTTAAGTTATATTAACATCACCCCCCCCCTTCTACTGCCTTTTTTTTTTTTTTTTTTCTAACCACTACGTTGATGATAGCATAGTAGAGGATTGCAACCCTTGATTATTGTTGGCTAGAATAATTTCCTGAATATAACCCTGGTAGAATAAAGATTTGCGAATTTTATGATTCACTACCAACAAAGCCTTAATTTCTATTACAATCTTATTATTGTGTTAGTTCAAGTCTCTCATCATTGGCCTTTTCAGAATAAAAGTGGATCTAAGATTCAGCAGAGAGAGAGAGAGAGAAAGATAAAACGATAGAGTGAAATAGTGACAGAGGAGAGAAAGAGGTCTCAGCTGACCAGTTTTAGCTGTTGACCCACCAAAAACAGTCGCTTGACTTTTCACTCATTAAAGGAAAAGTCCAAAAATAAAAAAATACAATACAAGACCTGCACCATAAAACAATTTTGTGCAGATCTGGCCCGGGAGATCCCACCACCGTAAAAGGGCTCAGGATCGCCTCGATGTTGGCCTTCGCAGCCCGAGTTTGTTGGCCAACTTCTTCCTCCCCACTACATTGGAATAAATTGAAATTAGACTAAAATGACAAAACTAATAAAATCAGTTTAAAGGTTCATAAAAACAATGATGTTACAAATGTATGCACACTTTAATTCTCCCCTGTGTAATCTGATATATGGTAGTTGGTCTACACCATCTCCTTAGGAACCCTTCTTCGCCCAAGAGGAATCGAGGGAGACACGCAGAGAAGCATTTCCTGATGTTTTTACGTATTTCCATATGTGATACCTTAGAACAGTGGTTCTTAACCGGTGTTCCGGTTAAGAACCACTGTTCTTAACCGGAACATGAATAGGCGTTCCGAGAAAAGTTCTGGAATTTGTCATTTTTAAATTAGTTTGTCAGCACAAATTAATTTAATGATGGTTTAATTAATTATTAATTAATTACCAATTATTGATTAATAATAAAAAATCAGCTAAATTACCAATTAATTATTAATTTATACATTACAAAATAACCAAGGTGTTCCGTGAAAATTTCAGGATTTGTGAAGTTTCGTAGTCGAAAAAAGTTTGAGAAACATTGCCTTAGAACATCGATGAGAAAAATTAGTTTTTTTTTTGTTGTTGTTTTGTTTTGTTTATTCTCATCGGTAGGGAAAACTGCAATAGTACCACCTCAGAGAAAGTGGGCAATGAGATCGTAAGCACTTCAGCCAGCCTTCGCCATATGCGCTGCACTGGTAGAAGAGGTGCCTTACACTTTCAATTGCATGTCATACTTCGCAAAATGCGTCACAAGGTTGGGGGCGATATTATGATTTCACTGGGAGTCGACCGTAAACGATTCTCCAAGTCAAATCTCGGTGAAAAGGCTGTTTTTGATATTCGTAAAGGGCACCTCTTCATTTGTTTCCAGATCAGGCATCTCAAAACCAAAGAAATCGAAAAGTTTCCAATACATCTGCTTTGGGCTAAGCTGAAGAACCCGAATCCCATCTGTAACAACTTTTGAGTATTTTACATATCGAATAGTACCACTCTGCTACCCACGCTAAAACTGTTCATTTCAATTCAAGAAATTCAACTGAATATTTGTCGTATTTGTTTAGTATTTAAACTTTATAATAAAATTCAAAAGATTTTGAATGGTGTATAAGTATAATATTATTTTATTACTTTAATATTTAATATAATATTAAAACAATATTTAACGAATTTGTCTTAAAATAGAACCATAAATATTATTATATAATACACTAAATAAAATAATTTAAATGCCAAATATATCATTCGAATCTTGTCTGGGATATGAAAAATCTTTAAGGATATTGTCAGTGGATTATGAACTCACTGGTCGGCATAGTTTTTAGCTCTAGAAACGGCATGTTTTCATCCTGCTGAACAGGCAAACCTGCCGAAGCTCGCGCGCACACACACACACACACACACACACACACATACACAGTGAATACTGGCATCATACTCTTGTTTTCTTCGGTTGTAATTCCAATCAAAACAGACATTGCACACAATCTTAAGTTTGAGTAATAAAATGGTTTTATGCAATTCCTATGGAATGGAGGAAATAAAAGGGACACTCATTCAAACTGTTCTGTTTGAATGGGCCAATGATCCAACTAAGAATAATGACAAATCATAACAGTCTTGCTCACGTTAAGTTTTCACCTTTTAAAATATTACAACTAAAATAAGAGAAATAACAGAAACCTTGTACCTTCCCGAAAACCGGACTTAGAAGATATCTTCTAAAATCAATCCATAAAACCAAACATCGACAGAAGCTTTAGAATGTGAAATGTTTGAATTATTCCAATTCAAAAGACTTTCTGACATATCAACGATGCTGGATCGATGATGCTAGAACTTGCATATATCTATGTCAGATATCCTGACTGATTTTTTCCTCGTTTATTATTATTATTATTACGAATATTTATATTATCTATGGTGAGCAATATCCCATGAACTTTTATGTCATCAATACTATTTTATGCACAATTGCTAAGCTAAATGATTTGTTAGCATATTAGAGAGAAAAATCAAGAATATTTGTAGTATAAATATTTTCCTTTTTTATATTTGTCTAAGAAAACATCAGCATACTCAAGAAGGCTTAACGGCTTGTCACAGCCAGGTAACTTGATTTTAATGCTGTGAAAGAGCGACTGATCTTATTCACAACGTCTACTATATCAATCAACGGCATGTATTCTGTGTCTTATTGGATCAAAATTAAATAAATAAATTCTCTATCGCCATACGAGACCCACTAACTCATTTTCATTCAAATAATCCTTATAAGTTCGAGTTGAAGCAATCTTTTATTAATAAATGAGTGAGCAGTTCAGTTGATTTTTAGGAACCAACTACACTTAGTCGTGCATATCAATGAAATAAATGAGAAGAAGAAGAAATAAAAAAAAGAGTTTAGAACTGATTGCAAGAGTTCAATAGTTATTTGTGTCAATAATTACGTTATTACTGACAGAATGAATAGATCTGTTTGCAGGTTCCCACCATGACAAATTGTCCTCACTTGCCTTCAGGTTAAGATCATTATCCTCATTGTTTTTCGGGACACAGAAACAAAAAGATTATTAAAGGAGAGAACTATTAGCAATTAAGGTGGGAATCGACATCACCATTTATTGTAAGAGAATACAGGATAAGCGAATATATTTTGCGCATTGTTTATCCCGCAGACTGGAACTGCTCTACATAACTAGCGAATAAGGAAATCTGTTCTAAGAAAATAAAAATAAAAATAAAGACAGAGAAAGAAAAAAAAGAGAGTGTGGGAATATCCTCCAGTTTTCTCAAGCTATCACCCGAGGCTTCGCAAACAAGGAAAGAACTCCAGTTATGTCACATGATGGATATCGTGCGTCATAGTGGTGCCCTCTAGTGGAAGCAATCGAAATTATAAGTAAAAATATTGTTATTATATATAAGTAGCTTTTATAAGCATCAGAACGGTGTATTAATTTTATTGAAGTGAATTTAAAAAATATTTCTTAAAATTAGTAATAATAATTTATTTATTAATAATAATAATAATAATAATAATAATAAAGTTTCGGTAATAAAGAAAACTTTTTATTCAACTTAAATATATTTAGTTAAATTCAAGTACGCATCGAAATATTCTTTAGACTTATATACATTCGGAGCACCTTCCGATATATGTTGGAGTTTGTTAGAATGATTTTTTTTATAACTACTAAATCCCAAATTATTTAGAAATTCAATTCTACTTGTTTGTGATATAAAATATTTGTTACGGTAATGACATTATAAAGTATCGTTCTTAAAGCTGCTTCCGGTGCGAGCATGCGACTTCCGGTTAAAAATATTCATATAAATTGATTCAATGCACTTTATTAACGAAGTGAATCAATGACTGCAACAATATTCATGTACAACAAAAACAAACACGCAGCTATAAATGAAAAGTTATCTTATGCGAATAACCAGTTTTCTTGATTTTTTTTATGAATTATTCTTTTAAGAATTATAATTAATTTTAATGTTCATGTGCTAAACTATACTTATGTTTGCGTAAATGTTGAAAATAAAAGTGCGCATTGTTTAGATGTTACCAAATAATGAAATTATCAAAGCACGCTATGATGTCAGCACGAGCTGTGACATCATAGTATACGCAATTCAGTGTTTAATATTTTGTCTATTTCTTCTTGTTCACTTAACAATGAAGGCGAAACACAACGTGTTAATTTCACAAGAAATAAAAGTATTATTGCATCAAAAAATACATTTTTAAGCATTGTTTTGTAATTCGTGATTACCGAAGCTAAAATAATACTTTTGTTGCATTAAAAGATAATTTTTTAACCAGCTTTTTTTCTAAACCAATCCTAATTACGATGTTAAAACGAATTCTTAGAAAGAAAAGAAAAATGCAGCCATGGTTCTCCGAGTATACTTTTTTTTATGATTTAAATTTCTTATTTATTATTGTAATTTCCAGAGAATATTTTAATTATTTTTTAACATTTAAAAACCTACTTCCATAGGATTTTAGAAAAAGAAATAAATGCTTTCTCGGTATGAACATCGAATAGTACTTCGATGTGTATTAAATGATCAACCTGTTCTCTTTTGAAAGGTATATAGAGGTCGTTAGTGTGCTGTAAGGACAGCATCTACTTGTCAAAAAGGAGGGGCTTCATGTGGTTGCGGTCATCTCAACTATTTAGTTTTATACCGGAGGCGTGGCTTACATGGTGAACCTCTGCTCACGCTTCGAACTTAAAGCCCACCCATCGACGGCAGGTGTTCCCTGCATAGGTAGGTCGGCGGAGCAACGAATGTGACTGGAGTACAGGATACACAGAGTTAGCCAGTAAATCAACGTGAAGTTGGCTTCCCAACCCCCCATTTCCGAGCAAAACAAACGTTGCCAAGACAACAATTTGATGTGTGCGCAAGTGTCCTAACATTAAAGATAAACAAGTCTCTGTCTGAACCATGCAGTTAAATATACTCGGTTGCCAATGACAAACATGACAAAGGATGAGCTGATATCGATTGAGATAAACAACGAACTCTTAATAACAGAAATAGTAGTCAGAAATCGTCATTATAAATTGACTACTAAAGATAAAGTGTAAACTACTTGAAACAAATACACACAAAAAAAAAAAGAATTGAAATAAATAACTTGATGAAATAAATATTTAGAAAAATAATGGGATATTTCAACAATTAAAATGCTTTTATATATAACATTGTTAAATACGACACTGAAAACATCTAAATATGACATGAAACAATAGGATACTTGAAATAAAACGTTACAATACGAACATCATGAAGAGTTTCATTGTTTAGTTAAAAGATAATGCATATGCTTCGATTGTCTAAACTTAATTATTAATTCCCATTGTTAATACGAAATTTCGTATGAGTTAATTTATGAATTTAGAAAACGAGTATTTTTATAAAGAGATCAGTGTAAGGTACTTTAAAAATGTGCAATTATTCAACATATTCAGCAATAAAAGAATTCTATCCGTTGCAGCCTGGCTGACCGAGTGGTTAGCGCCCCCCCCCCCCAGCCAAAAGGCTGCCGGTTCGAATCCCGCCGTGGGCATGGATGTTTCTGATTGTCTGTGGAAATACTGATGGTGGTCGGCGATAGATGGCGTTGGTGTAGTTGCGGTCAGCTGGTGGATTGTGAGTGGTGGAGACAAAGTTGTAGAGCAGATGCCCTCCTTCGATTAGTGTTTGGACTCCCTGGAGGTGGCAAAGAATAATAATAAAATTCGACTGTAGGTGAATATTTCCGAATAGGTTACCAAGTTCAATATCTTGTCCTTAATCCAACTATCTTCCAATAGAGAGCTTTTTGATGCAAAATGTAATTAAATAATAAAGTACTGCTGTTCAATAAGTTGACAATAGTTACACGAAATCATTATTGGACAACATAGTATCCTAACAATGCTTCTTACTTAGTAATTCATCTTAGAAATTGTTTACTAAACTATCAGTGGTATGCGATGAAAACCATACTAGAAAGCAGTTGTATTTTTAATACGCAGGTGATTCATTGTAGAGGAATATATTAATTATAGATTGAAATCAATACATACGTTAAATTCTAATAAACGTCTCAATTCTGAAAAAAAAACAAAAAAAAAAAAACCATTATATTTGTATAAAGTTTTACTATAAGTCGAAAAGAACTGATAAAGGTTCCTGGCGTCATAGACGGGAATCAATAGGTCTTTCCCATCCAACGGTTTAGTCTACATCGACTTAGCTAGGGAAGCTATGCAAGTCATTCAATGTAGAAGAAGATACATTATTATTATTATTTTATTTTTATGTGAGGAACAATCAAGACTTCTTCTCCTCTCTTCAACTTAATGCTAATCTTACTAAGCAATGATAATTATGGAAATAGTTTTCCATTGCCTCTCTTGCCAATAGTAAGTATTTATGTCTTTAGATATGTGTGTACTGGGTTGGTTTGCCTGTTTGACGGATGAAAAGTCTCTGGCCGAAAAAAAAAACATGCTATCCCCCTAAGAAACCAGCTAACTCACCTTCAACTGAAAGCCCTGATAATAGTTTTTCGCGAGCTCTATCTAAGACGATTTCTACCAAAAATTCTCCCAAAAAACTCACTTCTTCATACTAAGATCATAGGTGGGGTGAGAAATTGCTTTATGTTCCTTTTATAATCCATTCAGTATATAAACTTTTATTTATAAAGATTTTCTTAAATACATGTATTAATTTTCCAAAATAAGTGATATAGTATTCAGAGCCAGTGAGAGTTTTGGGTGGTAGATAATGATAATTTTTTTTTCTCCGACTATATTTTTATTTTCAATTCCAAATATTTAAAAAAAAAATAATAAAA
The DNA here is from genome assembly GCF_054136105.1 of Typopeltis vanoorti. Lineage (NCBI taxonomy): Eukaryota > Metazoa > Arthropoda > Arachnida > Uropygi > Thelyphonidae > Typopeltis > Typopeltis vanoorti. Next base: position 15,334,013 of record NC_143572.1, on the reverse strand, counting down.
ATAAAAATAAAGATTTCTATTTGTTTATGCAGAAAACACACACAAAATGATAATGCAAATAATACTTTATTATAATACGAAATTAGATTTAATCGTTAATCACTTATCCTATTTAAACATTAGTGAATAAAAACAGGAGACTCTTAAGCAGACGAAGTGGCAACAATCGAACTGATTAAGCAGGAATTTCGAAACAAAGGAATAATAAACAAAGGTATTGTTGAAAAGTTCTAATGCAAATATTAGCATTGTTAGAACCTATAACTCATCTTTAAAAAAAAAATCACATTACAAAATATGTAAAAATGTCACGTGCCTTCATTTCTGTTTAGCAATAACGTGAATAAAAGGAATTTTACTATTTCGTTTAACACAACATATATGGCTTATATTAAGAAGAATGAACTCTTCGCTGATATCCGATTGTAGAATGACAGAGCACTGCACAAAGGAAGATTGAATATTCGCTATACAATATCAAAATTACATCGAGATTTACCCTGTCACTTGAGGAAAGTTTCGAAGGGACTTTTAATTCATTTAATTCTATAGTTTCGTATCTAAGTCAACATGGAAACTGCAAACAATGAGGTTGATTAAGCACAAGCCTATAAACAAACAAATGAGGAAATCATTTTGAGAAACCAAAGCACTTCTTCCTTGAGAAAGTTAAATAAGGAAGTAATCCTAGATTTGCTCTAAGTAGAAGCTTCTATTAAGACTTTTTGTTATACAGATCGGGTTCCTGATGAGAAAACCCTTTTCTTAAAATTATAATTACGATTCTACCTTTCCTCTGTCTGAGTACTTCTTAAATATGAGCAACTTATTTGTACTTTAACTATTGTTCGATGCCGAGCAACGACCTATGAATATCGCCTATGACGGATTTACATTCTCTCTATACGAATGCCTTTAGCTGTTTTGTTCTTTGAGACTTATAGTTGCCATAGCAACGTAAATAATGTCTTCAAGCAATCGCCGTATGTAGGAATACATCGAAATTGTTAAAAGATCGTGTTCATTTGCGCCGATTGTGAGTTCAGTTAGCACAATCGTGAGACTTGTGGCCTTAGATTCTGCCCCGACTTCGCAAATACTCAGAGACATATTTCAGTCCCCAATTATTCTTTCTTCAAGGCATGGCGCCGCTTATTTGTGTGGATTCGTGAGTGCCGAAACCACTCATGCAAAATACGGAATGCTCATGATGTTTACTCATCTATCGATCGCTATACATTGTGACAAGTGGGAGTCGTCATCATATCCAATTGGATACACAACATTGCTTTCGGTACAGACTTGATTAAAAGTCGGACGTAATTCAGTCAAGTAAACTGTTAGCAAATATATGAACACAAAGAAATACAATTTTACATACCCACAATGGAAATATATTGAAGAGGGTTTCAGGTTAAGTGAGTAAAATAGACTCTAATTTGATAATGTAAGGCAAAAAAAATACGGTTCAACACCGATCGCATTTATTACTAAAACTTAACTGAAAAACACACTCCATTGTAGTGCGGTGTTTTATATATAAAATCTAAAGATAAATTAAAAAGGTGTTGCTGATTTTTATCAATTATATTTTAAATATAAGAAAAATCAAATAAAAATTATCTCAGTTTATTTATTTTTATTTATTTAAATTATAAATCTAAAAAATAAAACAGAAATATAATTTCTTTATTCGTAAGATTTAAATATATGAAGATGTCAATATATAGCGTCAGGTGTTCGTCTATCAATTACCAATTAGGTTTTGAATATATAAGGAACTTAGCATTTAAGAAAAATTCCAGTTAGGTGAAATATATGAAAATTCCAATTTTATATCAGCGTTGTTTATTATTACGTATTGAATATGTGAAAAACTGATCATGAAATAACCAAGAAAGGAACCTAGCACGTCTCTTTTATCTTCAGGTTCATCATAAATTCTGATAAAAGCAATCAGCATTTAATTGCTAGCTTCATTTTTAAACCTAATTACGAAGGACAACTACCATTGCTTTTTTTATCACCAGATTTTCATATATTCATCACTTAACGGAACCTAATTTAAAAAAAAAACTGATTTTTTTTACGCAAGATTCTTCATATCAAAACCTAATAATAAACGTAAATGACATACTTATTGTCAGTTTTTCACACATTCAAAACGTAGCTGGTAAAAGAAATCAGGCATATTTTATCGCATAATCTTCATCACCAAAATTCTACTAAAAAAAAAACAACTGGAAATTTTTATCACGAGATTCTTCACATAATCAAAATCTAATAAAAAATATAATTGATACTACTTACTTTCACTTTATTATAAGGGAGAATTTTACTTTTCTTCATATATTTTAAACTTAACTAATGAAGAGTTCTAACACCTGTTTTATTAATATTTATTTTTTATATATATTTAAGCCTAACTATTTATTCACAAAATGTCTGTAATCATATTTTTCCATACCGACAGGATGTTTATAGAATTGTAGCCGGAAACATTTTGAAATCCTTATTTCTATTAAAGAATAATAAAACAGAACTTATAACTTATTAATTCTTGTGTTCTTGCCCGTATCAGATCGTTAACACTCACTTTGGTCAATGAGAGAACAACTTTTTCTTTATCAGTTTTCGTAGAGATTCTGGAAATGATGTAGTGTCCGTATATTTTTTACAACTTCGTACATTTTTTCTCCCTTTAAATCACGCAATTCGCAGGAGAATTGGCCTGAGAGGTAATACATCCCATACTGACAAAGGAAAAGATCTCAGTTGTGGATTGAACCCAATATTTTAGAAAGAAATTGTTTCATTAATTTTGTATTTCAACTTGATCCAAAATCTCGTGGATGTAAATAAATTTGTCGTAATGTCACTTATTGACTGACCTGATCATTTCGGCGAATCTTAAGGGAGATACATGGAAGAGATGGCAGATGTAAGTTGTCTTTATAAGTCCTATAGGATCTTGTTGTTTTTTTACTAAGACAAAAATTTTCCCAAAGGCCTCAAATTGCTAACGTTTCTTGTAAATGACAAATTTATGCGATTTCAAAGGAAACAGAATAGGAAGGTGTATACTTGACCACGTACCCATGGGCGCCGATCTGACTGCACTAATACACTTAGTACTTACTTAAATATTCAGTCGGAAGCCTATCAGTCATTGACATCCCAATATCGAACGTTTCTTGAAGGGGAAAAAAATGGAAATGAACTCCATCGGAACCATTAAAACAAGAGCGAGCGAGCGCACGTGCTAAACCAAAATGGATTCAACAGTTAATAATAGTGGGTGGTAGCAAACTTGCGACTTTATTGATGACATTTCGGCAGACAGGAAAGAAAATTAAAACTGACACGAGCTTGTGTAGGAGCAGTTGCAATCAATTCCTCTTTTCTGACTGGATTTTTTTTTTTTTTCATTAAGAACTTAGCAAAACTGCTTAACACGGCTTGAATCTTAGGTTTGTTTTCTGAATTAAGTGATGAGATTTCAGGTTAGAAATCTCATTAAATTCACGGTATTTCCCTCACATACACACCAAAAAATCAAATGTTTTCAAATTTTTGACCAAAATGTTAAGTTATTAGATATATATTTATAAAAAGCAAATGACACAGTCATACGACACGCTACTTTTTTTCGTTGGTGTCTTTTGGCGACTAAAATACCGCAACAATAGGAAGAAAGAAAGTGAATAGAAAAATAAATAAATAAAAACTCCGTACCTCCACAGAGCTGGGGATAAAATACTCTAGAGCAGTGGTCGCCTAAGTGGTCAATGTCGATCCCCAGGGGTCGATATAACATTGTCAGGGCTCAGGGGTCAATTGGGGGTCAACAGAAAAATATAAGACATCATTGTACGGATAATATTTAATTCGGTTAACTTGGATTATCTCCATCCTGAATGACAACGCAATTAAGAGTGAATCGTGGGAACAGCGACATGAATAGGACCTGTAAGATGGAGCAAGGTCATGAAAATAGTTACGGAGGAATCAAGTAGGCCAAAATGACGTATTTACCAATAAACGGATGAATTTATTATAGGTATGTTATTTAGACTTATTACTTTTGCTTAATGACTTCAAAATAAAATAAAATTTTATATATTATTTATCCCTCCTATCAAATATGTAATATTAAGAAGGACGTCAAAAGTATCCCTTTGACGTTAAAGCCAATATAATAATATATACTATATTATACATACAATAACCACTGTAACTCTAAAATAAACAATCTAAAAACTCACATAAGCGTCTTTTTTGCTTGTCCTATTATAATTACGTAATAGTAAAATAGAGGGGATCGATAAAAAGTCAAGAAACTCTTGAAAGGTTCGACGGTCAAAGAAGTTTGGAAACCCCTGCTCTAGAGGGTTCAAGTTTTGGGTCCTAATAGACTACGATCGTTCAGTAGTAGTCAAAACAGAAGGCCATGAAAAGTTCGATGTAAAGTCTAATAATGAAAATCTGTAGACACACACACACACACACACACACACACACACACACACACACACACACACACACACACACACACACATATATACAAAGAGGGAGAGGCGCCTCTTTATATGAACTGGATATTAAAATAAAATAAAAAAAAAACGAATTGAAAAGCTCTTTGGTAGCCCGCAAGGAAATCAAAGGAAAGAATCCGGATCGAATTTACAAATATATGTAATATATTACACATTTATAGGTCCCTTAGGTTATGATAGAAGGGCAATTCTTGATAGAAATCCTATCCTTTTATGAGATCTAATGGATCCCTTTCATTTGAGCCTTGTCAATTGTTCTTCATGTTCTAGCAAGGCTTAGAACCTAATCAAAGAGTTTATATCAGTATTCCGACTGCATTAACGATACTGTAACATATACAAGGGCTGATTTAATAAATGAGACAAAATATGCTTACTCTGACACAACAAACGGGATTGTGTTAAAATGCACGTTGAAGCATCAGATACAATTGTACTGCGTTCTTATGTAAGTCGGTTTATTTACCCATGAGAATGACGCAGCTAACACAGATTATTATCGTCTGCTCAAATTTGAGCAGACGACAATAATCTGCATGTCAGCATCTTTTAAAAAGTAAATAATTAATTTAATAAAAGAATGGGCTTAAAATGTTATGTTTTCAAGCGGATGTGTCTATTTTATGGGGGGGGGGGGCGGGGGCGAAAGTTTTTGCATCATCCGAATGACGAAAAAAACCTTCATTTGAAACACGAGATTTCAAATTTGATTTGAAATCTCGTGTTTTGAGATATTGGGGAGTATCAATGAATTAATTTCAACTTAAAAAATTTGTTACACGTCGTAGATTTTAATATATTACGTGGGCGCATGCAACATCTTCTAGAAGACACGATCTATTGGGAATATTATTCTAAAGGAATCCATCCGCTAAAGGTTAATTTATGAAATAAAAACTACTTCGAAACAGACTTAATAAAAAAAAAAAATTACGACAAGCATCTGATGTGTTTATCGACTGCATATGGCATTGTTTGGACTCCATGTTGTTCATAACACTTTTAGGGAAAAATAACATCGACTTACCAGTAACTCGATTTATATTTCACCAACTTTAGAGATAAACGTACCTAAAATGCTGTTATTTGAGACCCAGTTCTCATAAATGCTACTTGAAGAACCATACTTGGTTTATTCTTTCGTTTTTGGGAATATTATTATATATTAGATGTAAAGCAATAAAGTCTACGTAATTTATTTACTGCTCATTTCTGTAATCCATTTGCTCTCATCATTGCTTCAGGTACAAATTACTGCAGTTATGCCACCCATTTTGCTACCAAATACTATTTAATCATCTCAACCCATCTCTAAGCGCCATATCGTATTTACATTATCTATTTAGGGTTCCTGTCAGATCTTATATCCTTTCGTTTCTTTTCGCTTCTTTTGAGTAATTGCTAGACGTGGTAGGGTTACGTGTGTACAAATAAGGATAAGGACCACACGGATAGCGTACTAGCAGCTGCTCATCACAGGTGAAGTTTTTTATGTTTCTTCGTCTTCAGGTGGGCATTCATGGTGTCAAACATTGACTAATGATCCTTGTAATGGACGTGCACATCCCGGCCATGCATCAAATTATAGCCTGCACCTTTAAATGTCATTCATCTGCCGTGAATACCTGAGGGATGAATTACGTAAGAATAGAACACCTTAGTAGAGCAATGGGAGACACTTCCGTAGCAGCCCTATCTTCTTTTTCTATATCTATATTATTTTCTTGTCTTCTTTTCTGAAACTTTAATAGGATGGACGAAGACGCCCTAAATTTGTTTAGAATAATGTTACCGATGTAGAATTTTAACCACGAAAAATATTGAATACTTACAAAAAAAGGTTTACGTTAGAACTTAGTGAAAAACACATTTTAAAAATATATTTACGATTTTAGAAAACTCGCTTAGTAATAAAATTGTAACGGATAGCCTTTGTTATGGTTATGCAAGGTTTTCTCATTACATTTGCATCCTTCAAGAATTTTTAGGTGTCCGTGAGTCACAAAATTCCATTATTTTAACCAAAACCAACTACTTAATAACAAGAACAAAATAAATAAATAATACAATTTAAAATGCAATTAAATCTTAAAGATTATCGTAACTATTATATTATCAGCTGTCTTTGCATTTATATAATAAGTTTACTTTTAAAAAATTATGTTATGCTTAGATGAGAGCGAAGAAATGCAACTTAGTATATTAATAATTGAGGTCAAAAGGTTATTAAGAATGTGAACTGTCTGGTTTGGGTCTTATTTGAGAGCCTAGATTGAGAGCCTTAACGAAACATACGTATAGATTGAAGAAAATGTCGAAATTGTTGGCCACACCAATGATTATAAATATACCGCTTACAATAATATTTTGCATGCTTCAGAGATATCCAAAGTATACTTGATGCTCAGAATAGAAACAAAGTTTGAGAAATTGTGTAGCGTCACCAAGTGGGTGTTGTTCTTCGGTATTCACACGTCTCTATGTTCCAAGAATTCAAAGCTACCTCATCAATTTATCGCATATTCATTTGCAGAAGCAAGTAAATAGAGACTTCTAAGACTGGATCAGTTACTAGAATGTGTATCTAACGTATTTTTCCAAAATCGCTCATTTCTTTGGCAAGGTTGGAGATTGACCCACTTGAGTGTACACTAGACATTCGAAGCCATGCTTATATTTCAATCATTTTTCGGACAGTTACAATCTTCTTAATGCACAGATTCATCACTGGATTACCTTTAATAACACCAATATCGAATGTAGGTGATTCTTCAAAAACATCGAGAAATTAAAATTAATCGCCAAAAATGTCTAATATAGAATCGAAAAGCTACATTCAATGCGTGATTTTTTGAAGGCAGAATTTTTAATTAGGATTAGGGTTAAATCAACTAAAATAGACCATTTTTGTATGGTAATATACCTGCGTTTTCTTATTTGTGCATTGAATTTTGCACGATTCTTTCCATGTAGAGTTAGCTTATATTCTGAACAGTTAAAATATCTGAAATCATATTTGCAGATAAACAGACTTAATTCTACTTTTTTAGGGGAACAGGATGATTTCCTAGGATGAAGATGCTAATGATTAAACTTACGTAATCTCCCCCACACACATTTTTTTTGGGGGGAGGATATTGCTCTGACAATTACCTGCAATCCTACTATTTTTTAATTCACTTAGAAGCAACAACAAATCCCAATTTGTTCAACTCCACATAGAAAACAGGATAGACTCTCCTTCTTTCGTACTATTTTTCGAGTTCATTCTACTAACAGCAGGCAGTCCTGTTTGATCGACTAACCATTACTTTTAATCACTAGTCGGCACTTTATAAGAGTGTTGCGATGAAATGTTGAAGACGTCTGCACACTTTACAATGGGGATGACACGTTAATTATGGGAGCAATCAATTCTGGGTACCTTCTTCAGATAATTTAGAGAACAGGTTTGTAATTCGGTGTGTGGCCCCGAAAGCTCTCTGTGGGATTAGGAATAGGCCTGTTCTGCGCATTTGGTCAGGTTGTTATTCGTGTCAGAATTTAGTTGTCACCAGTGTATCCAATGGGAGAGCACCACAATGACTTCGGAGAGACGAAAGGTTAAAAAAAACGGCTAGGGATGGTCACAATTCACACAAAAATAAGCACATCGAAAGTCTTCGCATCCAATGGAACAACTTTTACCGTTGGATGATTTCACGGACGATGATATAGCCGCCGGCTAAGGAGGCTGCGACACGGTCGAAGGATGTCAACAGTTGTCATCAGTCTTCGCCGTTGTATACACGAAAAGAAGATAATTTGCCGTATTCCACTACGGCAAATAAAGACATCGTTGACATTTCGCTGTGCCAATTGTCTTCTATGAGACATTTGCTGAATGGGGCAATTAGAAATGCGTCAAGCTTGTAATTCATTAGTCGGCAGATCAATCCTTCATCCCCTATAGAACAACGAAAAGGAGGGGCCACTTCTAACTAGTTCTTTTAGTAGGAAAGGATGGGGTGGGGGGAGAAAGTCGTGGCTTTCTTTGAGTACCCTACAGTTTGAATGACAGCAGTGAGGGCGACACCTACAGGAAATGGCTAGCAATTAGGCTCTGGGTTTTGACCTAACTCGTCAACTAAGGTCACATGTCAATGCTGTTGACTGCCCACCTTGTTAACTTAAGGTGCACATTAAGGGTTGCTCTATCGAATGAGAGGGAACAATTTGGGACAACAACAGACAGCGGATATAGGCAAGCTGACGCCATTTTTGAATAAGTGGTCTATGATGTCCTGTAGTGAGGTGTTTGAGAGAAAGGGAATGGTCACACAGACATTGCAGTTACGATCCCCTCAGGTAAACTTCTTTAGTTGGGATTTCTGAAATGAATACTCACTCTGATAGCGTTTTTGAAATTCTATAGCTTTTATCTCTAAAAATGATTTTTTTTCTCTCTATCACTGTCTCTTTCACGTTCTATAACCATTTTACCCCTTGTATAAAATAAAAACTTCTGCATTGATATATTCGTGATATCTTTCTGAATCTAGCTCCCACTGATGAGACGTGTATAATGTACACCAATATACATGTTCGAAATCAAGTGTGCTTTGCATTATGGGACACTAAGGTGGTTGATGTAAACTCAACAGACTCGATCACTGGTGTAGTTAGAGCTTTTGCCAACCGGGGCGGCCCTTGAGTTTGCCGCCCCTCTCAATACACACCAGAAATACTACAAAAAGTTAAAACCACGTAGAGGGAAATAAATTAAAACGCTATGGCTATTTTGCCTGCTTTTCTTTAGGAGTGCCCCTTTTTTAAATGTCATTGGCTTTTTATTCAAGAATTCTTAGGGCATTGCAGGTGTATTTTAGAGATAAATATACGTAGCATAATAGAAGAAAATTTGCACATACTTTTCGTGGATGTTGTTGCCTGTCTTCTTTCTGCGGTGTGCATACTTCTGCTCGGCCCCCTTTTCCCATAAACCCTTCCCCGAAAATACAGTTTCTATTTTCAGCCCCCTTTTTCATTTTTTCCCACCCTACAAAAAGAGGGTGGAAAAAATTTTTTAATTATTATTATTAATTTTTAAAAATAATAAAACCCCGGTTTTTCAAATTAATTCTCCCACATTGCTTAAGAACCCCCCCTCCCACTCCCCTTTGAACACTATAACAGCAGAAGTATGCACACAGTAGAAAGAAGACAGGCAACAACATCCAAGAAAAGGTATGTACCGATTTTTTCTACTATGCTACATATAACTGTCTCTAAATATACATCTATAATGGCCTAAGAATTTTTGAGTAAAAAGCCAATGACATTAAAACAGGGGTACTCCTAAACAAAAGCAGGCAAAATAGCCGTAAAAATAATAGTTTTTAAGAGGAGTAACCTGGGAGTTTTGCCAGAAATAACATCTATTAAAACAGTATGTTTATTTTTGAAGTAAAACTTTAATTTCAACATTCTAAAATGTTATTTTTCTTGCTTTTCTGTTAGCAAAATCGTCGATGACATTGGCGAAGTCTATTTCATAGTAATGTAGGCAATTCTTAATCAATTTTATTTAGAAAAACTCCTCTCACAACAAGCAACACTTACAGCAATTGCGAGGAAAATTCGCAGTAGTATTGCAAAAATATTTGGAAATGAGCTCTCGAGACTGTATTTTAGAATTAACAGTAAAAGTTCAAAAAGGTTCAAAGTTCGCCTGGGGAGGACCTCCCCCCCCCCCTCTCACCTACGCCACTGGACACGATACAGAAATGGCGTAATCGTGAGGATGCTTCACGAGCTTAGGTGAAGAGACAATTTCATGTATATTATAGTTCTTCTATAACTCCGTGTTTTCTTTCTAGTTTTATTTTTTTTCTGTCTGTTTTTTCTAATTCTTTCTCTCTATTTCTCTATCTTTCATTCTCTCTCTCTCTCTCTCTCTCTCTCTCTCTCTGTGTGTGTGTGTGTGTGTGTGTGTGTGTGTGTGTGTGTGTGTGTGTGTGTGTGTGTGTGTGTGTGTGTGTGTTTCCCCCTTCATCTATATCTACATTATTCACAAAATATTTATATAAACTTTGAACTCTAAGGTCTTCATATGTAAAAGCATTTATTCCCGTTTTCATTGTGGCCTGTTGATCAGCCTGCTAACCACACCCAAAGATCTCCCGGTTTCTCTCTCTCTTTCTCTCTCTCTCTCTCTCTCTCTCTCTCTCTCTCTCTCTCTCTGTTTTACGAGAAAGTAAACTGACCAATCAATTTTTTTGTTTGTTCTTGTTGTTCAAAAAACCATTTTCAGCAATTACTCGAATTACTTAAGAGGGAACGAAAATGTCATATTTGGTGAGTGTATGTGTGTGTGTGTGTGTGTGTGTGTGTAGGGAGCGGTGAATTTATTTCCTAAGATTATAATTCAATGCTCGTTGCTTTGCCTTTTATCAGTTCTAAAATACAAATTAAAAGAAAAATGCTTAAAAATTAAGTTTGAACGCTGAAATCCAACTAGTTCCTTTCCAGTTCTCTTTATTAAACTGAGTTGCGTTTACGACATGCAGTATTGTGACATGACTCAGACGTTGATCAATAACAGACCAGTTTGGCGCATGAACTACTGGTAAAAAGAGAAAAAAAAATACTTAAAGAGAAATTAAAAAGGGAAGGTTGCAATTCAATGGATATTTCGAAAGATTTATTTCAGTGGAATCAGAAAACGGTAGCGAATCCAAATAGTTTTTTTAATACCATAGACAACTTCTTGGTTCTGCCTGACATGAGATGTAATGTCGTTTGTGTTTCCTTCTCAGGAGACCGTGTCTAACAAATGGAAATACTCTACGTAAAGTAATAATGATAATCGAAAAAATAATGAAAGTATCTTTAACGAAAGGTAGGTTGAATAACTTGTTTGCCGAATATCTTTCATAAGTTAAAAAAACGAATAAAAAAAAAGAGATCGTTTAGTTAAACTATTGAAAGCTCTTTCGATAACGATTTTTCTGGATTCGATTTCTTTTCTAAGAACAGACTACTATCAATTATATAGACTGTGGAAATACAATGGACAACCCCACCTACAAATCTGGGTTGCCTTTTGTCGCAGCATTGTTATGTAAGAAATTTCCACGTTACTTCACACCCTCCCTTCGTAACCTACGAAGCCGAATTTATTTTCCAGTATCCCTTAATAAAGATTCAAATGGTCCTAAAACTGATCATTTGGTGATCAGACAGTATTCAAGCAGATCAGGAGAGCGCTAAACTAAAATAGATTGCATGGTCCACGCCCACACATCTCTATAACCCAAAGGCGTTTATCCTATGAAATAATAGAATAGAATATCCCTTAATCGCTCTTTGACTCCACTCAATGCATTATCATTTCAATGACATTATTGGAGTTAATATTCTCTGAAAGTTTAGAATAAAGTAGGGGCGATAATCATCTAATTTTTGAGAAAAGTGATGTTGCTAATCAATTGTAAGGAATGTATTTCCATATTTCTTTGTGCGCATGGGTATTAGTTTGATTTCTTTTAAATTTCTGCTTGGAATTATAGTAAGTTTTTTTTTCTTTGTATTTCCGACACCTCACACATTGCATGAAGAATTATTATTTCATTTTGCCCTAGTTCAAAACTTCGTAATTATTCAAACTTTTCTGATCTATGTTTTATATTACTGATATTTAGACTTAATTTATACTTAAATGTAGTAAGTTTAAATACAGTAATGTTCATAGACTGCTAAAACGTGTATTAACTGTTGATTGTATTGTCTATTATCACTTTTTTGTTTAGTTAGTTTTAGTTTCTAAGTTCTTCTCCCTAACATGGATTTAAGGCCAGGTAGCCTGTTCTGGTCTCATGCCATTTCTTTCTTGGTCTTCCGATTCTTCTTTTTCCACTTATTTTATATCTGTATAATATCGTCGGTAGTCTGCTGTTGTTCATTCGATTTAAATGTTCTATCCATTTTTGTTTATACTGTCTTAAGTAGTAATTAATTGGTTTTACAATCAGGGAATTTAAAATTTCTTCATTTGTTTTATGGTCTCTGTTTATCTGAGAATTTTCATTTCTGCTATTTGAATTCCTTTTTCATCTTTCCTTTTTATGGTCCATGTTTCGCTTCTATAAGTCTGATTCTAGTATGTTTTTGTACCAGGGATGGCTTAAATATATTATTTATTATGCTATTTACTTTGACAAAGTTTGATATTTTAGTGCCTATGTCTTCTTCTTCGTATCATGAATCACATCCCAAGTATTTAAAAGTATTTATTTGTTCTAATATTTTATTATCTATCACTATTTTACTTCTTATTGGGTTTTCTCCTTTGAATGCCATTATTTTTGTTTTTTCTTTAGATATTGTCATATTATATTGTTTTGAGATATCATTTAATGATTTTAATGATCTTTGTAAATCATCTTCTGATGTAGCTAATACTATTTGACTGCAAATAATAATGTATCTATCTTCATTTGTTGCTAAGTTGATACTAGAAATGTTTTTGATTCACTTGTTGAAAGTAAAATATCTATAAAATTGCTCCGAGTCTTGACAATAGTCAGAAATGTTTATTTATAAACGTAGAATTTGTTTGTTAAGAGTTGAATTTTGTTTGTTTTTATAAATAAAATTCCATATGTTAAATCTGATTTTCTGTTAAAAGATTTTGTCTAAAATGGCTCAGTTGTTGAAAGCTAAATTTTGTCCTTGTTGATAACAATTCATGCGCAAAAAAAACTATTCTTTTGTCTGAAGTTTAATTGTTAAAGTTCAATTGTTAAAGTTCAATTGTTGAAGTTTAATTGTTTTTTGTCGTAATACTTTTGTCGACAATAGTTCAATTTTTAAAAGCCGATTGCCGACTATATAATAACAGTTCATGTCAAAAATATTGTAACAACATCAACATTGTCTTCTTTATGTGCAAAAACTACAAATTGTGAGCATTTAGAATCGTTCAATTTTATAAATTGCTAATTGTTGAGCATATTTCGAAGAGTTTGTGGCAAAAACTGTTGCTGTAAAACATTATTTTGTCTTTATCTTCGAGTTAGGGAAGACGGACTACAAATCTCTACTCAAGAGCTTCGGGTACAAAGAAATCATTTGAGGTGATGTGTGTGTGTGCGCGCGCGCGCGTATACAGCAGCTGTTTTGTTCAAGCTTTCATTACATTCGCAATGACTCCTTGATTTTCCACAAACACGTCTTCAAAATTGATACCCAGCTAAATGTTAATTATACGCAAAGAGTTCAGCCACACTTCAAGATGTCACTTCGTATGTTTTTCCTTAGTCATTTGCGTCAACCAAGAATGTAAATGATAAAGAAGAAGAAGCGTTTAATGACTTTTTGATTATTCCTTCTAGTCCAGTATTTAAATTCACAAACATTACTTAAGTCCAAATGCTAATTAAACAATATAAACACCTGGTAGCAGCATTAAGCCTTAGGGAAAAGCAAGTAAGGATCTTAAAGAAGACATATGTCTCATTTAAACGCTCAAATCATCTGTAGAATATATTTCTTAAAGGAAACAAAAAGTAACTAGAAAATAGAGAGAGAGAGAGAGAGAGAGAGAGAGAGAGAGAGAGATTACGACCAATATTCTGTACATACATTGTATTCATCGTAGTATTCTGCAATAAATTCATTTTCTGTTCTTTAAGCAAATTTCAGATCTAAATGCTTGTTAAATGTACATAAAATTATTGCTTTGAAGCAAAACACTTTAATTTTAGAGTATGCTAAGTAACAATTAGAATCTGGTCAACAATGTACCTACCTCGTGCGCTTGCCGAAGATTATAAAAAAATAAACAATTGTAATTTTCTTTTATAACAATCACAAAATGCAGCCTCGTTGTTCTTTTATCGTCTGCTTCACTGATATATTTGATAATTTTAAATGGATTAAGGAAGGTGTTACAGAAATATTGTGACTACAATATATTGGGAATACATTCGAATGTATCTGAATACTGGAAGAATTTTCTGTTATCATTACGACACCATAAGGAAGAGTTCGTTATCTTTATGGAACAGATGACAGGAGAGTCTTTTCGGTTTCCAAGCGTATTAAAGGATTGCCGTTTGCAATGACCATACCATCGCTTGCAGCGTTCTTCGGTGCGGACGGCAAACCCGAGGTCAGCCGGAGCGGTAGGATGACTAGCGGCTACAGATGACGACTGCCGAGAGTGACTTTTGCGCTTCTGATAGATTTTTTGTCAACATTGAGGAACTTTGAATACAAAGGCTGAAATCCAGCAATGGAATTCGGTCGATTCTTTATAATAAGGAAAACACGTTTTCAATTGTGATTCGAAGTCGATGAAATCAGTTGCGTTCAGTTAAAACTATGTAACATTTAGTCTTCCAGACATTATTCAATTATTCATCTTTAGGCTAGTAAAAGCAAATAGTAGCTCTGAATTCATAATGAATAGAATTTACATTGAATATTAGCAGATATTTTCCCTATTATTACCGCTGCATTAAGGCTTAGAGGTTCAGATTTGACGGTTGGAAAAACTCTCATGCGTTAAATGTAATCGTCAATAGTCAACCGAGACTGGGAGAGGAAAACAATATCGGGGAAAAAAATCAAATCGAGAATTGTGTCAGCAGGTTTGCAGTATAATAAGTTTCGTGTTTTAAATATCCACCGACATCACAATTGTTTCGATCACCCTTAAGTTGATTATCCTTTAGAATGCCAAAAATTAGCCTAAAGAGGAACCTTTTAATCTTATAGAATGGTGGACCACACGAATGTATAAAAACACTTTCGGATATGATAGAAGATTGTGCTTGTCAACAGGTCTGAAGAGTTTTACTGTGGAACGTAATGAACTTTTAGATATTGGAAACTAATTCGCTTCGCCAAATGAATTTCATCATTAAGGTCAAAAGAACTTCATCGCTAAGGCTGAAAGAATTTCATTGTTAAGACCAAAAGAACTTCAGTGTTAAGGCCAAAAGAATTCATTGTTAAGGGCAAAAGAACTTCAGTGTTAATGTCAAAAAGAATTCCTTCGTAAGGGCAAAAGAACTTCATGGTTATGGACAAGAGAGCTCTAACACTAACTGAGACATCTAGCACGTAAGTTGGCATGTGCTCTGAGAAAATATAAAGAAAATTGTAAGAAAACAAGGAAATGTCTAATACTAGCTGAACAAAAGTCATCATTCGTATTGAATGCTATTGAATTAGAAATAGAAATAGACAATCAGACTTCTAAATTGGATTAATTGACCTAAGTTCGATAAATAATTACTAACTGTGAAAGAGATTCCAAATAACATCACCAGGACATGTTAATAATAACAGAAATTAATACAAGAAAGCGGCCGTTGTGTGATTTGTTCATGGAGTGCTCGTAACATATATTTATGTGATTTTAAAGTAGCTTCTTAAACTACGTGGAAATGTCGAGTGTTTTCATTTATTATTCAGCTAAATACCGAATTGTGTTCATTCCAACCCAACCATCCTCTTTTACATCTTTTGACAATTTAGACTGTATTTTTTATAAAGTTCCCCTCTTCTCTCTCTCTCTCTCTCTCTCTCTGGAACAGTGTTTTTAAACTGTTCCTCCTTCCCGAAGAACTACAACTCCAGCCTGTTCAAAAGCATCTACAGATTTTTCTTTTTCATCACTTATAAACACTAGGTTCTGAGAATTTATATTACAAACACTTATTATGCTAATTAAAAGGCAGACCGTGGACAGATCTGGAGGAATTCTCTGTATTCACAGAGGCAGAATGTTAAAAAAGAATTTGCAACAAGGCATACAAAAGTCATAATTTATCACAGTGTTTGTTAAACTGGCTTTTGTGGAACGGTAGAGTTCCGCGAAAAAAATGTAAGGATTCCCCACAGGATACAAACGCTTACGACTTGTATTAGATGTAGTTTGCTTGTTTTAAACGAACTACTTCTAATAAATTACTAACATTGAATTTTGAAATTATTTGTTTGAGACTGATACAAGAAGACATACAAAACTAGTTGACGATGTTTCTTGTCGTTAAGTTTGCTTTGAAATTCAGGAAAATAGAAAGAGACACTACTTAATTAAATTTCTTTAGTACTTGCGTTCTGTTTGAATGAGTGATTGCCCAAATTGCCTGCTATTATCGAGGGGAGTGTGCGCGCTTTAACTCTGATTGAGGTACATTTTCTTGTGTTATTTGTTTGCTTACGTCATGTAAGTCACATGACGTTTGCTTGTAGAACAGAGTAGCATAATATTGACGTAACTAATGATAGAAAACTGCGGTGCAATATTGCCACGCAATCACAGAAAGAATTACTTAATAGCGTAGTCTCTTCCTAGTACAAAGATTTAGGACACACGTCAACTTAAAAACGCATTCAATTTTTAAGGAAAGACCTTTAAATTATAGAAAAATCTTTTGAGATAATCGTTTAAAAAAAGCAAGAAAATTAAGCAGGAAAAATGGACATAAATGCTTTTTTGTTCCAAGCAGGTAAATGCAATAAAAATGAAGGCGTATGCAAAACAGAAGGAGAATTCCTTAAAAGGTTGCGCAAAATTTAATTATGCATTTGAGATTAGTATTTCAAACAAGTGTTAGGCTCGATTTAAAACTAAATGGCTTGATGAGTGGGCACAAAAGTCAACATTTTTTATGTGTGATTTCCGAGGATATGGAGGGAAGCTAATTCATTTTTATGGGATTATAAAAACAAGAATTCTTTATCGAAACAGCGAAATGCAATAGATTCAGAAGTTAATCCGAATATTGAAGAAAAGATAACTTTGAATATTAAATAATACAAACTTATTTAAATCCGAGAAATACGTTTTCTGAATTGGCGTTAGGACTGCGATCTCGGTGGAAGTTTTCATTTCTGGGGATTCTAAATATTTGATTTGGCGATTAAGTTTTGGATGCACTTATCTTATTTCGATTCGCATTCTTTAGTACAGGTTAAAGAATAAGTAAATGTTTTATTCACTTTTTAAAAAAAAAAAAAATCAGTAGCGAAACATTTAAGACTTCGATATATCACCAGAACATGTTAATAATAGCAGAAATTAATATAAGAAAGTGTTAATTAATAAAGTTCCCCCTCTCATCTCTCTCTCTCTCTCTCTCTCTCTCTCTCTCTCTCTCTCTGGAACAGTGTTTTTAAACTATTTCCCCCTTTCCCCAAGAACTACAACTCCAGCCTGTTCAAAAGCATCTACAGATTTTTCTTTTTCATCACTCATAAACACGTGACGGGTGTGTCGTAGGTTCTGAGACTTTTCTTGAATGTGGAGTTTGCTATATTACAAACACTTGTTGTGCTAATTAAAAGGCAGACCGTGGACAGATCTGTGCTTGAGGAATTCTCTGTATTCACAGAGGCAGAATGCAAAAAGAATTTGCAACAAGGCATACAAAAGTCATAATTTATCACAGTGTTTGGTAAACTGGTTTTTGTGGAACGCTAGAATTCCGCGAAAAAATTGTAAGGATTCCGTGCAGGATACAAACGCTTATGACTTGTATTAGACAGAGTTTGGTTGTTTTAAACAAACTACTTCTAATAAATTACTAACATTGAATTTTGAATTTTTCCATAAGTTGAATTGTCATAAAAACAAGCTTTAAATTACAAGGAAAAAGAAAATCAAGACGTCCTCTTAAGAGGTTCAACGATGATTTCTAAGGCAGGAATAGGCCACTCTATTGGCCTAAATCCTTAAAAAGCATGATGAGAATGACGATGATTATATGTAGTTTCTTAAAAAAAATTCAAAAATAAATAAAAAAAAACTGAATTGGGAAAATGTTATTTTTAAGATAAATTTCGAGAATGTTATGTTACTTGAATTATTTGCGTTAATGTTTTCGTGATTAAAATATTTCATTGTCACAATTCCTTCGTGATGATTTTTTTTTATGTTTTGAAAGGTTTGAAAATCTCAAAAGAGTTTACGAACTACTGCTCTACGAAATCCATAGAAATGCAATATGAACATTCTGTAAGTGCCACTGTAGCATACTCAGTGGCAACCATATCCTTGGCATGTTGTGGTTGTTTGGAATTATGGCAAAGCGACTAAGGCTATAAGACCAGTGAACCATGTCACTGTTGGGCGTGTTCTTCTGGTCGGTTTTGTGGAATGACAGATCTTAGATGTGAGTGCAATTTCCATACAAAACCGGCGCTCACCTTCAGATGAAATGTCCTAGTAAAAGTTCTACACGTTCTAGAAGGGTCGAACCCAGATCTTTCCAGGGCATCGTTGAAATCAACGGAGCTGCGGGAGCGAAAGACCCCCGTTTTCGTTTCTTTCTCAGTGAATCCTTCTAAGGGAATTTCAACTTAAATTAGACAGTCATATGGATAAAAGTTTTCTTTTTTGCACTTGTTGGAGCAGAGATTGGTCGCTAGACTTCAGTTAAATTTTATTATAATTTTTATTTTATTTTATTTATTTATTTTTAATTAAACCATCACTAGGAGTCTCCATAGCTCAGACGATCCATTTGGTTGAAAAGATCCGAGTTCGATTCCTGTTCAACGACGTAAAGAACTTTTACGCGTGTGTGTGTGTGTGTGTGTCTGTCTGTCAAGATTCTCTCCAAGATAAAATTATATTCTTTTAAGAACTGTTAGGTGATTTTCTATGCTTCTATAATGGGGTACCTTCTATATACATTTTAAGAAAAATCTTTCAAAACTACCAAAGATTCATTGCAGACTTTAAAGAAGTATCAGACAGAAAATGTTTAAAGATAGGGAAAAAAAAAAACACGTTAGAAATCAGTTAGGAAAAATAAGGTTTAAGTTACGGAAAAAAAAAAGAGAGCCAAAAGGCTTCACTTCGGCGATGCAAAATTATTCCAATCAAGTGGATATTGAATCCAACATTATTTCAAAGCCGAATTGAGAAACTACAAGAGTTTCGTGCCGAATATAGAAACTATAAAAGTTTCGGCGGATCCCAGCGTAAGCGAACCTTTCATGACAGGGGCAAAGGTGGAGTAAGCTCTGATCACTATCCTTGAGTTGCCCATGTCATGAAAGGTTCGCTTAAGCTGGGATCCGCCGAAACTTTTATAGTTTCTATATTCGCTACGAAACTCTTGTAGTTTCTCAATTCGGCTTTGAAGTAATATCGAATTCAATAAAAGAAAAACAATATCGAGACTAAGCGAAACCAATCGAAAATAATATATATGATAGAGAGAAAGAAACAGAGAAAGAGAGAGAGAGGAGGAGGAGGAGGAGGAGGAGGGGGAGGAAGAAGAAAGAGAGACAGAAAGTAGCATAATAAAGTACAATGGATAAAACTTGAAATATAGTCACGTGCTTTAATAATTGACTGTTACTAACTTAGTAATAGTTTCTGTGATAGTTAACAGCAGTTAAGTTTTCTGCTCTCTCTCTCTCTCTCTCTCTCTCTCTCTGAGTTCTTTTGTTTGTTATGTGAGGAGAAGCATTTGGATTCGAGAAGAGAAGAACACATCCGAAGGGCCCGCACGTCATCCCAGGTGTGCAGCCACTGCGATGAAAGCCACCGACAAACGCAACCAACAGTTCGCTTATTCAGCTGAACGTGTCAGACGATGAGGAAGCGAAAAACTTCCAGAAAACAACTATTTTCTCGTCGAATGAGAACACGCTTTATTTGAACAATCTTTTTGAATAAATTTTTTTTTTTTTTTGGAGGAAGACATCCGGTCCGATTTGTTAGCCGAGTGTGCAGCTGGTCAATGTCAAGAATGGAAAACGAAGGATGTTGTTGTTGGAAGATCGGTAAGAAGTACGCACGTTTGTGTTCATGGTGAATATTAGCTCATACAAGAAACCGAATCTAAAATAAATGGAGTTAGATTGCATGTCTTTTAAGGAAGACTCTGGGTTCGAATCTAATCTAGGAAATTAGGAATCTTTACAAAGACTATTCAAAAATAAGTTACTCGGCACCTCAATTTTTTTTTTTTTATCCTGGAATCTCCGGTTTTTCACTCCATAAAACAGACGAAACCCTATATAAACTAAATATTCTATGCCATTTTATATCTCTAATAAACAGAGCTTATAAAAGTTATCTACCACCTGAAATTTAGCATTCATTTCGTTAGGCAAATAATTAAAATACTTCTCAATTTTATACCTTCTACGAGTTTCAGAAAACTCGAAGGTAAATGGCATTGTTGAACTTGACAACAATAACCAAAATAGCATTGTTTAAACAACAATTGCCTTTAAACATGCTACGAGTAGCATAAACACTTTTTTTCCACGGTGTGGTGTTCCATTTGTCCTTGAACATTCCGTTTTTTAATATCTAAAGTCTAGATTTAGAATCTGTATTGAACCTTATCAAGTCATGAGAGCATAACAGTGTACAGAAACGAACTAGTCGTAGGCGCTGGACAAGGACAAAAGAGCAAAATTTGCATAAACTGTTCTGCAGACAGAACAACGATTGTTCCGCTTATTTGTATCGTCCGTTTTCTTTCTCACGTTTCTTTTTTTTTTTTTCTTTCTTTTTTACCATCAGGTGTATGTCAATTGATTCACCTCTTTTTTTCCGGAGGTGAAACTCGCGATTCGCCCATCTGCCCCTCCTCTTCGCTTCGTCAATCGGTTGCGAACGCCTAGCAAAGCGACAAAGGAACCACCTCATCGCTTTGTTTCCCTCCATTTCGTTCATGCATGCCTTTTCCCTATAGCAGACCATCTCTGTCTGTCTGTGTGTGTGTGTGTGTGTCTCCGGAGTTAATTGTTCGCATAAATGAAGCGCCAGCAGTTGCTGCTTAATAACATTCTTCCTCGGGCATCGGAGGATCACTGTTTCAGTCATTTGTCATGTGACATGCATCATTTGGGCCTGACTCAGTCATAAGCGGAAGCCAAAGAAGACGGCCGCATTAGATTAATGGTCTAGTTTAAGTGAGATTTGATTCTCTAATTGACCTCATACATTGTCGGAAAGCCATTATATGTTCATTGAATCTTCCTCTGTCGGTCATGCTTTCACTCCGCACATGTCCCTTTTATCTTTCTTTTTTTCCGGTGTTTTTAGACGCAATTACAGAACTTGTATATAAACGTTAAGGACAAAATAATTTTTATTTCTTATCTATATTCGATATCTATTGCAATTTGACCTTCCTTTCATTCTCTTTATTCTACGATAGCTTTGTCAATTAGGAGGTCTACAAAACGTCTGGATTTATTAGATCTTAGTGGACAGGATTGACACTGATATTTTTAATTTAATATTACAGCCAAACCAATTGTTTTATGACGTCATCTGACAAATCAGCATTGTTGTGGTTTTATATTTTTGCTGCCAAAAGAAAATATCAAAATAGCATTTCTTGACTTTTTCATTGTTGCGTTCACTTGTACAGGATTCGTTCCTAAAATCTTATAAACAAACTGAAAATGAACTTCCATTAGATTCTGTGGAACTCTCTCGTTTATTATAATCTAAAGTCAAGTTGACGTGTTTGGTGGTCTGTGAGATGCGCACAGATATTTGGAGGCACTTTTTATAATTCGAACGGCAAAAGCAACTCATCCCAAACAATGTTTGATTCAGAGGCAAACTCTGTTGTTCGTAATAATATACTCACCATAATTTTATCTACCTTAAATAGCCTGATTTTAGAAATGGACTGCATGATGTATTCTTTAAGTAAAATATCATTTGATACGCATCTCCTATTGTATTGTTGGATAGATTCAACAAATAACTTGTAGGAATGAAAACGGAGTTTCTGTGGGATACATAATTTACATTAGCATAATTCTTTCACAGAAAAACATCTAAAAAGATATGATTAATTTATTTATCTATGTTAAAACTATATTCTTGTACCGGTAGTAAATGTGTCCGTGTCAAATTTCTCAAAACTGTTTAAAATAGTTTTTAGGCCTTCCTTGATCGCATCAAATAGAAATATGTAATTTTTATAAGATGTTCTTTGTATGCTGCTCAGTTAACGCTGTAAAGAAATTCAGAAATTGAAGTCCATGATAAACATAAGAGATGTCATTCCAAGAAAATTATAAAGGTGATAGTGAACGCCTCGCGACCATTGTTGTTTTTTGATCAGTTGCGTTTCGATGAATTGTGTTTTCGATTAACTGCTGATCGGTGAATTGCTTTTTCGGGGAATTACTTTTCGATTAATTGCTTTTTCGATTAACTGTTGTTCGATGAAATGATTTTCGATGGAATTGTTTATACGGCGAATTGACTTTTCGATGAATTGTCGTTCGATGAATTGTATTCGATAAACTGCCTTTCGATTAATTGTTTTTCGGTGAACTCTCGCGGATACCGACCAGGAATATCACGAACATTAATATGAGTTTATTAAGAGAATGATATTTCAAGTCGGATTTATTATCGAAGGATACTTGAATATTTTAAGGGACCTTATTAATCTCGGCTAGTAAACGATCAAGTAATATTCTCAACAGAGAAAGAGTGAAAGAGACAGATAGAGAGCGAGAGCGAGAGAGAGAGAGAGAGAGAGAGAGAGAGAAAGATTAAACAGTAAGACAGAAAAAGAATGAAGTTAAGCAAAGCAAAAAGAAAGAAATACAGAAACGCCTTCTCTGTGAATTTTTCCCCCACGGAGAAAAACGTCGAACTCGTCAATTCTGCACGGGCCACGGCTGACCTGTTGAGTACATAAATAGAATCTACGTCCGGGATATGCATTGCTAAGCAACCACTAAGTGTGTGTGTGTGCGTGTGCAGTGTGCCCAAACTTGTTACCCCATGACGCCCAAATACACGCAAAAGAAACAAGTCCACAAACCAATGAAAACACAAAACCAAATAAAGAGAGAGGAAAAAGACACACACAACAAAAAACACGAGGCGTGTCTTTCTCTTTGCCCTCATCCATAACGCACGCGTAGAAACCCAACTTAATCACAAACTTGGAAATGTTTGTGCAATTCTTGTTTTTTTCTTAAGCTAAAACAAAGCGTGGCATGTGAGTCCATAATTCACGAACGCAACGTTGATGAACCATTAAAAAAAAAAAAAAATGCTGGCGACAGTCGAAAGCCAAAGTTCAAAAATACCACTCTAAAGTACTGCTACACACACAGATTAAAAAAAAAAAAAAAAAAAAAAAAACACGAAAAGTATTATGAGTGAAACCTAAGAGCGCGCGCGCGCGCTATTTGACAGTCCCAGGTAATGCTGAAATCTCCTCCCCCCCATCTTTGTAGAACGAAGCTTCAGATAACAAGCAACACATTCCATTTTTCCTATCAGTGGGGTTTGTTTTCTGTTTGAACAGGGCACAACCCTCCCTCTGTCAGAGGCCACATGTTTGCTGCAACAGAAGACCGGATGGCGTCAGAAGGGGCATTTGATGGAGCTAATTTTTCCCAGTGGGTGTGACTGTATGGTTCACGTCAAAAACTGTTGGCTACCGTCAACAGGGAACATATTCTAGCACGAATCGTATGATAGAAGACTACAAACCGTGACGGGCACCATGCCATGGAATATAAACTGGTCGATATGTTAGAGAGTACCTCTCTCGGAGAGACAAATAGATATATAAGGCTTTTATCCACGACTAGTGGAGTAGTTTTAAAAATACATGCTTTATGTTAATTTTTTTTTCTTTCGTAACTTTGTAAGGCTTTAAAAATTATACCCAGATGAACTTCTTTGTTCCTGGCAAATGAGAACCGGTCTCTTTCCATTTAAATATTTAACATTAATAACTATAAAGTAATTTAGAAGCATTTTATACTCATTTGCTTAATGACACCTTCATGCAACTTTCATGATATGTGCATATTAGCGCAACTAATGATGTTTAGCTTGATCCCTTAGCGGACCTGTTAACACCGTCTGCAATAGAAGAGAGAAAATATGAACGCTTAAACCCAAATATTCCATTTTTCCTAACGAAACAAAATAACAATGTACATGACTTAGTATATAAACAAGATTAAAAATGTCTAACAAAAGAAATAACAGTTGTTTCGAAGAGGGACTTGAAAAGAAAAAAAAATTCGGCTAAATTCCTTTATGTTTAATTGTTTAAAAATGTTAGTATAGTTTATGTAATGTCATTTATAGCAAAGAAATGACCATTGTTTATTTCTGAATACGTCATTACAGTAGTTCATTGTTGAAAGTAACATTTCTTTTCATGTTTCCATTGTTGATAGCAGCTTGCTATTTCGTTGAAATCTCATTGTTGGAAGATACATTTTATTGCAAAAATCCATTGTTGAAAACAACTAGATATTTACACAAATGTATCGAACGTTCTCTCTTTACAATAATGGTAATCTTTTAAGCTGATAGATTTCGACTTAATCAATAGGATTGAATTCTATTAAAGTCTTTCATTTTAATGGCGATGGCAAGTTTAAGTTTGCAATTGTCTTTTGCGAAAAAAAGCGATTACAATATGTAACTACCTCGAACTGTAGATATACCGCTCCTATAATGTCTTTTTGAGGTATTGAATAAATTTGAAGAGCGCCATGATGACCGAAGTAAAACTGTCTCTGTGTAGAAACACTGGACCACAAATCATATAGAAGCAACATTAAATAAACATGAACTGTGTCTGTAGCAACGAAGAGAGATACAGAGACGTCTCGGAGAAATAAATATATAATTACATTGGATAGATCTTGAAGAGAAAAGTTGCAATAAATTCCAATTTTTTTTTTTTTTTTTTTTTTTAAGTTCAGAATTGAAGAAAACTACGCAACTTTTTCTTGAGATGAAGGAAAAATTGTTTAAAACCTTAAATTCGTTCGTTGTATTAATGCATTGTTGAAAGTGACAATACATGAATCCATTGTTGAAAGTGACAATACATGGATCCATTGTTGAAAATTAGAATTCATCGTATGAATCCATTGTTGAAAATTAGAATTCATCGTATGAATCCATTGTTGAAAATTATAATTTATCGAATAATCCATTTTGTTTTTTTATTTAAATAACACTATATTTTTTCACTATATTAGTCTACAACTATATTTTTACTGAAAAAGTACAAAATGCTTTTTAGATTTAACGATGCCGTTATGAGCACAAGACAACTTTTTTTTTTTATTGATAGGACCGTCACCTGGCAACCATTACATGTTTACCGTTATGCTGTTAATTTTCTTAGTGCAATGGACTCATTTTCTCAACATCACGTGACACATCTTCAGTTTTTTTTTGCATGAGATGCATTTTGATTAGGTATAAGGGATGGGATATATGCACGCACACTTTATTCTGGTACTGATTTCAAAAAAAAAAAAGAAAAAAAAAAGAGAATCGTAGTTTTATTAGTGTGGAGATCCAAGAAATTATTCTGTCAGTTCATAAGTGCAATTTAATCCACGGAAGAGATAAGAGGGCTTGGACGTTGACAGTTAGGGACCAACAATTCGCTTTCCACGTCGTGGTGGTCCAATTATCACAATCGTCAAGGGATACATTAAATTTAGAAACTCGATGTGATGATGGAAGTAATGACTTTTTAGTTATTTTTTCCTCTTCTTTTAATCAGACATAATGTGTAATGAATGCTTTGATATTGGGCAACAGTAGTGCATAACACCAGGCTCTCACCTTAAGGTGTTTAGCAAAAAAAAAAAATATCAAGGCACAAATGCGAAGCGTGCATTAGCCTTTCACCATGTGCAGCTGGGCCTAATTAGCATAAAGTGCACCACGTGGCAGCCAATGGACGTTTTACAAAACAATGCTTTCTTGTGAAGTTCGTCACCTAGTAACGGTTGCGTGTTTTCCTATTAGGTACTCATTTCTCATGGTGTGACGGGTCCTGTTCGAGACACCACGTGATATTTCCAACTGCGGAGTTTTTTTTTTTTTTTTTTGAAAAGCTTTCTAGTCAGATGTTAGGGAGAAAATCTAACATTACACCATTTCTGAATTTCTTTCATATTTATTATTATTATTATTATTATTATTATTATTATTATTATTATTATTATGTTTTCAGAGTTTAAAGCGAATGCAGGATTAATTTATTAATTTTTTTTTCTTCATCTTTGCCTTCATACTTGCAGTTAAATTCCTCCCCAGATTGCTTGTTCAATTTTTTACCATTTACTTGGAATATTCTAACTATTCTTGGAATATTCTAATTGTAGGGAAAATCCCTATTTATATTCAGGAGAGAGAGAGAGAGAGAGAGATCCAATATTTATCCATTTAATTTCCATTGTACAACAGGACGGACCACAACAGATCAGATCTCGTTACATACCCGAAATTATCATAAATTCCTCTCCGTTTCTCTATTATTTCTTTCACATACGCAGTTAAATAGAATAAATGTAGCTCCTGAAAAAAATTATAAATTTTCGATCTCTTTGACATTCATTTTAGATGCTTATGCGATCTTATTTGAAACCGCAACAAAATGCACATCGAAGTTAAAATCCCCTAATCCCTACTTACAAAATAAACCTATTAATTACTTTTTTAATTGCCTAAAGATCGCATTCTTTTCTCTTAACGTTTTGGAGATGGATTGACCATCTGGTGTCAATTGTAGATCATCGCAGTAGCTGAGTGCACTTCTGCTACGAGTTAATGAGAGCAGTAAGAATGCCACAGATAGCTGCTTGATCGTCTTTTTAAACAGTATTATTGAATTGTTGGGATAGAATCTTACAACTCAGCAAGGTTTCTTCAATACGTGAGAAAAAGCGTTATTTAAATACAGCAAAGAAGCCAATTGAACCCTCACAGATACATTTATCATTCATCTCACCTTTCTAAGTTATTTATGTCACCAAACATATCCTTAATAATAGAAAACTCTGATAACCGAAGTAAGATTATGGGTGGTGGATGCTTTCTGTTGCCTTCTATAAACGTTGTTAATGAAATTTGCTTATAGGATTCTTGATTGGGTTAACACGCGTCTAAATTTTGTCTTTCACTCTCCCAGTGATACACAAGAGGAGAATTTGGAGCGTCTATTATCGCTACTTCCTTACTAGAATACCTGGTAATTCTCACCATTCTTTCAACATTGCATTTGCCCGGTTACCATCGTCTTGTTTAGTATTATATGGTTCACATTAACGCATCCGAACTTGGTAAGGATATGCTACAGTCACACCTTTGTTCATAGTCATTTCAGCACAAAACTATTCAACTCATAATAGGGATGAATAGAATGATGATCACCATCATTCCTATTTTCTTTCTTCTTCGTTGAATTATTGTTTCCAGTCTTCGTGTCGTATTGAAACTACTCGTCGGACCTAGTTCAAATATTGTCAAAGATGCAAAAAAAAAAAAAAAAAAAAAAAAAAAAATATATATATATATATATATATATATTTTTTTTTTTAAGCAGCGACGTATTTGAGCGAAATCAGCAGTTTGTCTTGGAACACTTGACTCAGATTGTTTTAAGGCAGTGTTGCTCAACCTTCTTTCATGTGTTCTCTATTTTTTAATATTAGTTTTTGTAGCGCACCCCCTCTCACCTCGCAATTCTTGTGTTGAGACACTGACAAAACCGATAAAAGTTAGCAAAATAATAATAATAATAATAATAATAATAATAATAATAATAATAATAATAATAATCAAAGATTAAGTAAAATTTTTAAACATTCACACAAATTTAAAGACATCATCAAATCTTTCGAAAATTGAACGGATCTGGCATCGCTGCACAGACCGTTGAATCGTATCGGCCTTTCGGAAACATTGTCGATTTCATCACGGGAAGTCTCGAATGTTCTGGAAATGTTTCTGCGAGTATAAACAAGGCTTGAAACGGCAGTAACAGTGGCCAACAGTGAGAAGTCGATGGTCGGCGTTATTTTACTTTTATTCGCAACGACTTTGATACAAGGCATTAAAACAGTATTTTCTAGCGTAGAAAAAGTGATAAATTTTTAATTGGAAATCTGACGACTGTGGAGCGTCGACGTCAATAAATTCAGGTTCACAGAATATCACTCTGAAAATAAAATCAAGAAAGTATGCAGCAGAATATTTAGATTTCTGTTTTACAAAGACTGAAGTAAATGATAAAGAAAGACCATCGAACAAATAAATAACAAATGTGTGTTATTTGTTCGAAAATTTTGGCGGCTGACAACATGAAATAAACTTAAAGACATTTGGAAACACTTCATAAGGAATATGCTAACAAACATTGAGAAGTCTTTGCTGCCAAACTGAAATGTTTTGAAAAGCAAAAATCTAGCATTAAAAAGCTTTACTAGCTTCTTACAAAGTTGCGTATAAAATAGCTAAGTGCAAAAAAGCCCCACACTATCGGAGAAGACCTAATTCTGCCAGCTGCGATTGATGTTGTGGAAACTATGCTTGGAGAAAGTTTTACTAAACAACTGCAGTACATACCTCTATCAAATAATACCGTTGCTCGGCGAAATGAATCCTGGTCTAAACATTGTGTTAATCACAGTTATAACCGTGGTGAATTATATAAAAATGAGACCCTTAAAATCAAGGCTGTTTTCTGAACTTTGCAAAGACATTGCTGGAGCGGAACATTCAGCGTTACTATTTTACTGCGAAACAAGATGGTTATCACAGGGAAAATTGTTTACAACGTGTTTGTGAATTAACAGAACGAAATAGTAATTTTCTTGGAAGAGGAGAATCACGAAGAAGCAGAGAAGTTTAGAGACTACTTATTTGAAATTGAGATACTTGGTGGATTCGCGAAACTAAATATATGAACCCTGCAACTCCAAGGGAAAATGTTAATGATTTTTGTAAAAGCCTAGAGTTAAGGAACAAAAAAGTTAAAGCAACAAAAAAGAGAAATGTTTGCAAACGTGGATGAATTTATCAAAACCTACAAGACAGAAGAGCAACACATCAAAGCTTTATTTGCAGCTATTGAAAATCATTTAATGTTGACGAAGAATTTTAGAAAATATTTTATAACAGAAGACAACATAAAGACGATGTACGAGTGGGTTGGAAACTCTTTTCAAATTACCCCTGAAAGTTTCTCAATTGAAGAAGAGGAACAATTTATAGACTTCACGTCAAGCGGCGAAATCAAAAGACAATTTGCATCTAAATCGCAGTTTGAATTTTGGGACGGTGTTGTTGATGAATTTTCTGCACTAAAGTCAACAGCTTTTCGTGCACTTTTGCCATTTCCAATATCTTATCTTTTTGAAATCAATTTTCTGCAGTGTCTTCCTTAAAAACAAAATATAGATCTCAATTAAATATAGAAAGCGAAGTAAAAGTGTCTATTTCCAATATGTCACCATCATATGAAAAGCTTTGCTCCGCAACACAGGCCCAAAGAAGCCATTTTTAGACTCATCGGTATATTTTGCAATATTGATATGTTCCCGTAAGCGTAACTAGTTTACTCCATACAGTTGATTTTATCCATTTTATGATTTTATTTTCAGAGTGTATTTTATGTTTTTATTTTTATATTGTTTTTGTGTCAATAAATAGTTTCATTAAATGCTTTTGCTTCAATCAAGTAGTTTTTCAGTTTTTCCTTTGATTTCTACTTTCTTCGGCCCGGCTTTAAGTATTTCGTTCCCCCAAAGGGAGACGCGAAGCAATTCAAATACGATATTTTATTACTGAATGCATTTATTAAATACTAGTTTAACAATAAACAATCATTTTCATAACGAAACTTATTTCATATTAAAAAAAAAATGTTTTTGATAGTGAGTGTAACAAGTTGAACCTTATATAGAAATAGTCTATAGAAATCATCTTCGGTTTTATACCGTCATTGCTGTTACGGTAGTCGGAGTCTTGTACATTATTATTTAATAGAATCTAGATGCGCAATAAAATCTAGATTTAATAAATAAAATATAAATAAATAAAAGTACTTAGTTCTAGTTATTAATAGCATTCTCATGTTCAAGCGAAAGAAAAATAAACCGTTCCAGCGAAAGATTCAAATTACATCGCTAAAAAATATTCATTTTCTATCATTTGGTCATTGAGACAATTGTAAATAGTTCGATAAAGGAATTTATCGGCCTTTGGAGTATAAAGAGTGCTGAGGGTCAGCGGGTAGTAAGAGGGGAAGAGAACGAAAGGTAGAATAGGACAGTAACGTTCCAAAAATTCCAAAAATACGACTTTTCTCGTTTCTTTCAAAGTATATTATTGAAAAAAAGAAAAGTTGTATTCTTTATTTTAGAAATGTAACGGATCACTACAATAATTTACCAACCAAAATTTATGTTTTAAATATATACTATAACGGTGATGTACAGAAAATATTTAGAATTTGTATTTCCTCCCCCTAAGTCGGCATTAAAATCTTTGGATGATTAGTTCTTATCTTTATTACAAGTTAGAGAATCTTTCTAAACAGCTCCATCTTCTAAGATAAAAAAGCCAAACGGCTATTTTTTCTGGCGAAGTTGATTAAATTAAAGGGATAAAAATCCCTTATTATTTTATCTTAGTTATAATATAATATATGGGCACACCTTTCTGGCATTCGTATAGTGAAGGTATGTAAGTTCTTTTCACTTAAACTTTGATATCATGGAGGAGTGAAATGGGAATCAATCGACCGTGAGATGCGGTGACTGATTCATTCAATCCATTACCCTTGGAGGGTAATGGATGGCAATGCTGTAGCCAATGAAGTTCTAACTGAGGCTCGGCTATTGCTGTTACCCTCCTGCCATGATCAGAGCTTCAATTGCTCAATAACACCTTATCATACACTGTCCTCTACAGATAACGGGGAAGATGAAAAGCATTCTTGCTTCGCCCCTTTAAGCCAGTCCTTATAAGGACTTTGATATCATCCAGGTCTACCTACTCACTGATGAGACCTCAATAAAGGTTGAAACCGGTCTGGGTAGTGACCTCTCCTCATAATGTAAAGCAGTAATACATTTCCTAGGAGCTGTGTTTTACATTATGAAAAAATATCAAGGATAGTGAGGGAGCTTGCTCCACCTTTGCTTCGAGTTGCCTTGGTGTTGTACGACCAGGTGTTCACTTACGCGTGGATTCGCCGATAGTTCTTCGGCATGAAACGCTTAGATCGAGTTTTCGATCTCAGAGTTGCGCATTCTGGCTGTAAAATAATAAGGGATTTTTATCCCCTTAATTTAGCTCCATCTTCTCTTCCCTCAGCTACTTCATGGTAAGAATGACAGTTCATGTCTCTTATCATCGGCCTTTGGAGTATAAAGAGTGCTGGGAGTCAGCGGGTAGTAAGAGGGGAAGAGAACGAAAGGTAGAGTAGGATAGTAAGACATAATAAAGAGGCCTCAGTCAGCCTGTTCAGCTATGTAACCAACAGGTTGTGGCTAAATGGTCCGTACATGTCATCTCTTGTCACCTGTTCTAAAAAAAACTTTAAACTAGATTAAACCAGGTGTTCGAAGATGTCATCTCCTAACACCTATTGCTCTCTCTCTCTCTCTCTATATATATATATATATAAAAACGTGACTTAAATTAAACAGGTGTCTGTAGACGTCTCTTGTTCCTACAAGAAAGAAAAACTGAAAACATTTTAAACTTAAGTTATATAGGATTGAATTTTGAACTTAACTAATTAGCTTAGTGCCGAATTAAAGGGGTCCATTGTTTTGAAGGGCGACTCAGGGGAAAAAAAACCCTGAGAACAGAGATTTGGGGGAAACTTGGCCCGAGTGATGCAGCTCACAAGGAGCCGCACCGCCTCGACGTAAGCCTTCGCTGCTCGGGTTCTGAGGCCGACCCTTTCCTGTTTGTTGAACTGTAAGACCTGTGGATTACCTTATAGGAAGAGACAGGGTTTTATTTGCCTCTGTATAAGGAAACATATTATGGGTGGTTCGCACCATTTGTTTACAAATTTGTAATCTCCTAAGACATGCCTTTCTTGGGCTAGAAACTTTGGCAGATAGAAATAGAGCCCGTCGACGACTCTTGCGTAGATTACGCTTTCGTCCTGTATCTGGGACTTTTTCCGCACTTTCCAGAGGTGATACTTGATCAGAAAAATTATGAATTTTTGGATTTTTCTGACCGGAGGGGGGAACTGCAGATGTACGACCTTCTCCAGTGTCAGCATCGGGATTCCCAACACTGTACTTAGTCTTTGCCAGACACGTTGGGAGGGGGACAAAAGTAAAAGAAGTGTCCCACCGTTTCAACTCTCTGGCAGACGTCACAGAAGGGGTCGCACAGACTTGGTCTACAGCGGGATTTGCCAGTTTCACAGGGAGTTGTCCGTAGGCTATTCGCCATGTTAAATCCCTGTGAAACGGCTGTCCCCGAAGTAGGGGAGGAAATGTCCTAGGAAGTATTTAATTAAGTTGTCTGAAATAGGGTTAGACTTTAAAGCCTTCTGTATGGTTTTAAGAGTATTTGCGTAAAATAAACATTTAAAACTATCAAGTGAGAATCCCCTTGACTGCTTTTTAATTTTAGATAGTCTTTCCTGACTTCGTGTTTTCTATTATTCCAGAAAAATTCTATCAGTGGTTTGTAAAGCTGATTTTCTTCTAAACATCAGTGATATTAATTGTATGTGCATATAAATTGGCGTAATAATGGTTTTGATAATTATTGCTCTTCCGTAAAATGAGAAATGTTTGAGTTTAAACTGTTTTAGTTTTTCCGCGCAGGCTTCCAATAGTCTTGAGATGGGCAGTACTGGAGTAGCGGGAAAGGGAACGCCAAGTAATGTAAGAGACTGAGTTTGCGGTGTTAAACCATAGGGAAGGCACGTATTATGGAAATCTCCAAAAATTCTAATTTTTTAGTGGTTTACACGGAGACTACTGATTAGGTTATGCAGAATTTTTGCAAAATGCCGAAGAAAATGTGTGGTTTGAACACTTGGCATATTTTATATCAATACCAAGTATATATATGTATGTATATATATATACATACATATATATACATACATATATATATTTTTACATTGGTTTTTTCATTTATTTATAATTAATTAATTTTATTATTTGTTTGGTGTTATTGTTCTAAGTTTTTTTCAAAGTAAATAATGAAAAATTTATCAGTATACAAATATTTTCAACTATATTTTAATACTTAACAAATGATTTTATTTAAAAGATTTCATTTTAAATTAAGAAGAAAAACTATTGGAAGGAATGTTAATGATCATAGAAATTTGAATATCGAAATGGTACAATATAGAAATATTATGAGTTTATTTTGCTGAGTATCGTAAAGAATTCAACAATCTGCTTTAAATTACAACTAAGGATATGTAGGCATGTAATATCCAAATAATTAGCAGTTCAGATGTGAACGGAAATTTATGATCCTCATGCTAAATGTAAGAAATCAGTAAAATAAGTATGAACTTATCTATGTTTTTAACCGTAATTTTTTAAATACTTTTCTTTTATTTTTTTGATAGAAAGATCATTCCTGATTTTAAGTATTAATACCGAATTGCATTTTAAATTTGTGGTATTTTTTCTTCTTTTCCGAGAATAGCAAATTTACATTGCCGTTCTAGAGAAAAGATGACACAAATCAGTTTTGACCAGTCCTATACGCTTTTGTATTCCACAATTGCTTTATTGATCTCATTGGCTGAACCTTCGGCTGTGTTAAGTGGAAATACAAATATGGAGAATATTGTGATTGAAAGAGGACAAATCAGTGAAAACGCTGAATTAGAATCATAGATAAAGAGCATTGGTAATGACCTGGGAATGAATTTCATAACGTTGGAGATATTGTAGGTCATCAAACGTTCTTTGTATATTGATGAGGAGAATGATATGTAGACACATTTTTCTTAAATATGAAGTGCACACACCAAAACCTTCCTTGTTGTTAAGGGGCAGTTTTGTATGCACGGAAGACAACCACAATGTTGGGCCATCTGCTACCAGTTGTCTTCCGTGTTTTCAACAAACACTTGGAAATGCTTTAATGCCCTTACTATTCTATATGAAACTAGAGCTCGCAATATAAGCAAGATTCAAAGAACTACTGACACTCCTTGGGAACACGCAACCTGTTTACGGTATCGTAGCCTATTTCCACTCAAACTTATCCCCCACTGTATTGTTTCTTTGTCACGCTTTTCACCATTACTATTATTACTATTCTCACGGTCTTCATCCTCCCACGTGCACACCATCGACTTCCGAAAGGTCGCCGCGAAACAGCGATAGGAAATGCCCGAAGACAAATGCGAAGAGTCAGCCAAGAAACGATTAAAAAGAACATCATCCCTTTCCATAGAACTGTTCGACATTTCTTAATGGTGTTTTAATCGCTCTTGTGGGTCATATTATTAATAATCTGTCTTTCTGAGGGACAGCTTGTACAATAATACCCACAGCTGGTGGAACAAATCAAGGGAAAATTGAATAAGCGCCTGGAGAAATAGAGAAAAAACAAAAGAAGATATAATTATAGAGAGTTGTTTGCGATTTTCACTGATACACGAAATTCACGAAAAGAGTGGTGTCGGACACACATTTACCTTGTATTTTTCTATTGGCACTGACATGGCATATTTCTTGTGCACGCAGTTTTACAGGCGCAGTTCGTATGCGACACTAGAGGGATGGACTAGAGGTCTACAGAGAATATCGAAAAGTTAAAAAGAAAGAACAAGAAAAAAAGCCTAGAAGGAAATAATAATCAAGGTGTAATAATAGATCACAAACTTTAAACTCATGTACACAAAAATATTCGTCCAAATTTTCTTATGGTCTTGTTGGATTTAAAGACAAATGAAAGAAGTTTATTTGACGACTATTTGTTTATTTCGGAGTTCTGTGTTTTATTATTCGATACTGCAGCTGTTTCACTGCGTGCCGAACATGGACATTAATTTCTTTCGGAATTGTTAGTGCATCACGTTATAGAAGTGTACCAAACACGTGCATCTCCACAACCTCATTAAGTCATATTTATCTGAAACCGAGGACACAGTTCCCTGACATAGGACAATATTGTGGTTGCCACATTTTTCGCTATAATAACAGTCTGTCTGTTCTTACACAGCGAGAAAAATAAAGCAAATCGATACTAGATAAATATAGAGTTAGTGGTTTCGAATCCATTGCGTAGCTTGTACGGTGTCATCTCGGCTCTACAAATCCCGTGAGCACACAGCATTATTATCGCCGAACTATTGTTATTCGATATTTATTCCGCCCAACATTTCCGTAGCCGGTGTGCTCATTGCGCCGTCAGAATATTTTAAGCCTGTAGCAATAGCCAATGTCTTGTTCGCTCTGCCGGCTTCAATACAGAGAGGCTATCGATTATCGCATCACTCAATACCAATAGCGGCTAGCCTTGTGCGAAGGCTCATGCCTCTTCCTTGCATGCGTGTTTCTGAGAGCTGTTCTACGAAGGTAGGAGGATCCTAAGTTGACACAAGTGAAGGACGATGGTTAGATTTTTCTTCCCCCCCCCCTTAGAAGGTACAGCTGGACATGTGTATTCCCATGTTGCTCACGATAGTACCATATTGTACCAGTTGTTTGAACGAAAACATTAGTTCTGACTAAAGAAAAAAAAATATAAAATTTAAGTTGTACGTGTGTGTGTGATTAATGTTTCAACTTCCTCCGGATAGGTTTTCATCCATCATTGTAATCCATTTTATCATTATTACTATTTGTCCCAGTCTATTAATCTCTTTATGACATCCGGCTTTTCTATGATATGTTTTTTTTTTTTTTTCTTATCCATGATTTGTATTGAAATAGTAATATTGGTGTTGTCGATAGTTGCAAAATCTACTAAAAAATTGCAGGCATTTTTATTGAAGAAACACAAAATATTTGTAGGTATCGTGTGTTGGTGGGGATGATTTGTTAAACGCAAATAGATTTGAAATTCATGGATTTGAAGTTTTTTTTTTTATTTTATTTGTATTATTAGTA
Organism: Typopeltis vanoorti; assembly: GCF_054136105.1. Lineage (NCBI taxonomy): Eukaryota > Metazoa > Arthropoda > Arachnida > Uropygi > Thelyphonidae > Typopeltis > Typopeltis vanoorti. The sequence continues at coordinate 15,297,552 of NC_143572.1, read as the reverse complement.
CTACTAGACTGGACCCTAGCAAGTGGTCCTCCTAAATCGAGAGACTATTTTGATACACGTGTAGCGTACATTTAGTACTTATGGTAGGTCTGAATATTCCATTAGTATTTCTTTGGTTAATTAGGAAGGAGAATGACAGTGTAATAATTGTTTTAGATAACAATCCTTAAAGAAAAAGAAATAGGATATAATGAAGAATGTAGAAGAATAAAGAGAATGTAATGAAGAATGTAGAAGAAGAAAGAGAATGTATTGAAGAATGTAGAAGAAGAAAGAGAATGTAATGAAGAATAAAGAGAATGCATTGAAGAATATAGAAGAAGAAAGAGAATGTAATCGAGAATAAAGAGAATGTATTGAAGAATGTAGAAGAAGAAGAAAGAGAGTGTAATGAAGAATGTAGAAGAAGAAAGAGAATGTATTGAGAATGTAGAAGAATGAAGAGAATGTATTGAAGAATGTAGAAGAAGAAAGAGAATATAATAAGAAAATAAAAATGAATGAAAGATAGAAAAAAATGTAATAATGAAAGAAAGAAAGACAGAGACGTAATAAAGAAATTATACTTGGATTGCTGAATTATGGTCATGAAATTATGTCTATTAGAATATTCTCCAGCAGGATTGTCTTCTTTTTTTTGCATGAGTTAAAACCCTACTACCCCCACGTGAGACAGATTGAATTATCTTCAGCTGAAAAGCATTTATTGAAGGACATCTCGTATTAAACAACTAGAGCATTACAAAGGACGTCATCGCTACTGAATGAGAGGAAGAAGAAATCGGAGAAGGTACTAAATAAATAATGAAAAAAAGTGTGCGAATATAATAAGGAAGAAGGTGATGAAGAAAGTGTATGTGTGAGAGAGAATATAATAAATGAAGAAGAAGAAAACTTAATGATAACTTGGAATTATTTGGAAGAAATCCAGATTACTTCAGGAGTAAAGAGGTTCAATACTCCTTAGGAAAATAATGAATTTGCTAGAAGAAAATTTCCGTCCGCAATATATTCTACAGGACTAAAGGTTATACTTTTAATACCATTAAATCCCACACACACGAAAGTGATAAATCTACAGGATATCTATCGGTATGTACAGCTGATGGATAAGAAAAGATGACATAATCTGGTAAACCTGATACAACCATCACACGCAGCAACTAAAATATCAACATCATTTCCTTTCTGTCAGAAATGCTGTTAATATTCTAATTACATATAATATTTTATTCTTCTATTTCTTTGAAAAATAAAAGGTGTTGGAAGAATTTATTTATTATTCTCTAATTTCCAATTATATTTCTTTTATTTCTCCTTTTTTATTTTTTTATTTAAGGAAATCAGATTATATTATATTTTATTATATTATAATTTTTAAATATAAATCATATACAGAAAATATTGTAATCTTATACCATATTAGTACCATGGATAGACATCAATTCATTGTTTGGCTTTGTTTCTGAAGTTGTTTGCTTCTAAATTGATCAATATTGATCGATCGTAACTTCTAAAGTCTAAATTGATCGTAATCAACAAACTCTAAATTGCTCTAATTTAGGAATATCTTTTATTTAAAATTATTTTTATAGGATTGTTAGGATACATTTATTATGTTTAAAAATTAATTATTTTTTATTTGTAGCTAAGCTTTGTTTTAGATATTGAAAATATTTTTTCACGTTTACCATTATATTTAAATTATATTTTTACTTTATCTAGAATGAAAAAATCGTGATGACGATTATGAGGGTTGGAGAGGACAACATACTTTTGGAGGGTAATGGATGGCAATGCTGTAGCCAATGAAGTTCTAACTGATGCTCGACTATTGCTGTTACCCTCATGCCATGATCAGAGCTTTAATAACCCAATAACACCTTATCCCTACACTGTCCTTTACAGATAACGGGGAGATGAAAAGTATTCTTGCTTCGCCCCTTTAAGCCAGTCCTTATAAGGACTATAATGACGATTATGAAATGACATTTAATGATCTGCATCTTCGTTCTTGTATCTCTAGTGAAGTCGAACATACTGATCTTATCTGTACTTCTAAAGTTTTCGAAATAAGCTGAAGTTCTGACTTCTCTTCCGGTTATTCTCAAATTATGTTGCAGTATGACGTGGTATATTATCATATGGATACACAGCTGGATACTTTCCACAAAAGTTCCACAATGTAGACAACATACATTTCTCTAGAATGAGAATCTAACGTCTAATGTTCATTTATGGGAATTGGGCCAAGGATCGATCCTAGTCCAAACCCGGATTCTCGTCGTCAAGTTGATTTCCCTACTAATAACATTAACGTCATTACACTTAACAGCTGGGACGATACACTCCAGTAAATAAAGTTCTGGCAACCAATATCCATCTAATTAACAATTAGTCATCACTCCATGACACAACTTTCCAGTGGTCCGATAAACAGTTATCATCCATTGACGTCATCACAGATGATATCCGATGACTGTGTTGCAAATGCACAGATTAATATCTATTACGGTAATGATAATACAGAAATGGAAGTGGGTTAGCGTTAAACTATGCTGATTTTCAGTGGTATCTACTATTATAATCATTTATTGTGTATTCCTGGCTTTATACTCAGGACTGTTTGTTACGGTGTGATGCCGCCCTTAGGTAACACTATTTTGCCGCTCCTAGACTCAAGAAAATATCTGAATATATCTGACTAATGAAAAAAGAAAGCAGGTTATTTGTTTCGTATGCTAATTACCAATTTGGAATTCTTTCTCACACACACACACACACACAAGAATGCCTTCAACAATCTGTTCCTATTATCGCAATACTTACACCCCCAACTAAAAATATCTTTTGACAGCTACATAAGACGAAGTGAGAGTACGTTCTGTTGATATTTTTTTTTTACAATTACTGTCCGTATCAGAGAGATCTGGAACATGATTGATTCCTATAATCTGTAATCTGATGGATGTCTACGAATGAGACAGGTGGCGCTGATGTTAATTGAATGTCCAAGTTACAGACAGCGTGTTGTCTTGCCTCGAGTTACAAAGTCAGCTGGATTGAAGCAGAACATGACCAGATGACTAATGACTGTTAGAAATATGTCTCATTAGTCGACAAAATATCATTCTTCGTAATGAGGACGGCAAAATTTTTTGAGGAATGATGAGCGGCAGATGTCAAGCGATCTGTAGCCGCATGATGTTGAGCAAAAATTGCCGTGCAACCTTCTCCCCTACCCTCTTAGAGCACGCAAAGTGCGGTTATTAAACCAAGCAACTAGTTAGCGTTTATCAAATTCATTAGGAATATAATCGCCTAACTCCGTTGCTGGTCTAATTAGATTAAGATGTACTTCCTCGATGCATCTAACTGTAAATGTCATTCAATTTAAATTCAATGTTTTATTATTCAATAAAAGTGTGTTTTTAAAATCAAATTGTTCTATTATGACATGGATTTTATTTCTTTTAATGTAACTTGCGTGGGCTGAGAGGATTTTTTTACTTATTTATCAAATAATCACAAAAACTTGCTCTAGAGACCAAATATCGAACTGTTTTCAAACTATTTCAGATCTCCAGTAAGCGGTGTGGTGGTCTTACGAAGGGCGATAAAATTCATCTGCTATCCAAAGACATCCACAAACATCCAGAACCCAAATCGACGAAGAACACCGATGTCCTTATTTAGGTTAAAATCTTTGGGGGTTAAAAGTCAGTTTTCGGTTCATTGTGGATTGATGGGATTTTTGAAATTAGTTACCACAAAATTGCATTCATAAAAGATATCTAATTTTTATTTATTTTTTATGTTGGGCCCATACAGAATTCCCCTCCTTCAGATTTCACTTCTTTGCGGATCGGAAAAAGAATTTTTGGGAAGTACTCACGTCGTGTTTTCCGGTGATTGTGAACCACAAGATTTTGATGTATCTCGAATGCTAGCGTTCCATTAGGAGAGAAACGTGTGTCATTTAGTTGGGGGGGGAAGAGAATACCTTTGATAAGGTTGCCTAATAAAAGGGTTTGTTGGCATGCATGTCATGATCATAATTCCGAGTGAAATTTGAACCACCGCTATCTGTTAATTCTCAATCTGGTTCAGATTGACACTCGATCTTCAAGTTTTTATTAATCATCATCAACAGTTTCCTGATATGTACCCTTAAGAGGTGTATAGGCTACTATGACAGCACTACATGATTAATTTTACATTATTCCTAATTATAAAACACTCCAATATTGTTGCATCTAGCATTCAGTCTTCAAGGCCAGTTCTAACTAAATCAATCCACCTATACGTTGGTCTTCCTTTGGGTCTCTTTCCTGACTTGCAGTCAGGAAAGAGACCCACATTTCAGTTCAGATATCAGTTTTGAGATCCAGATATCAGTTTTGCTAATCTTTCCTCGCCCATTCTGTTTAAATGACCATACCACATGAGATTAGCTCTTCTAACGCATTCCTGGATGCTAACAACGTCAAGTTCTTTCCTAATATCCTCGTTTTTAATATGATATTGCCATTGATCCCATCTGTTCATGTCCCTAATCTTTCTCAGGACTCTCATAATGTTGGTCTTTAGTCTTTGGTCAAGTGTTTTATTTCTAACCCAGCTCTCAGATCCATCAGTTAACATTGGTTTGAACACTGTCTTGTATACAGCTAGTTTAGTGTTTTGAGAGTAATTTCTCTCTTATTCCATATAAATTTATTCAACTAGCTCCCCACTATACGAGTTTGCTTATTATGTCTTTTTCGAAATTTAATTTGCCATCTTCGTTAAAACGTGTGCCCAAATGTCGGATATATTTCGTTTGTTGTATAGAATCACCGCTGAGATGCAGAGCACACAAAGTCTTCCATATTCTTGTCGATGTTCATACTTTATTTTTATTGCTAATTTTCATATCAAATTTGTTATTCATTCTAGTAAGAGAATGCTGGAGACTTGCATTGTTGTGTTTAGAAGTGTAACATCATGTGCATAAAGCAATGAGCTAAGTTTGATTCCTAATTATAATACTAAATTTATATAATAGATTTATATATTATAATGCTAGAATGTACACTCCTGTTTGCATTTCTCTTCAATATTTCCTACTATGTTTTATCACTGCTTCTTTCGTTCAATAGTCTCAATGTAATTACGCCAGACATCTAAGATATCCTTATCTTCAGTTTTGATGTCGCCTTCATCTTTGATTCCTTTTACAGCACTCTTTCCTTCATTTCTAAATTTCTTCAATAGTCGACAGAATATTTTTCCATCTTCTTGATATTTATTTTCTATGTTCTTACCAAAGTTTTCCCAGGATTTTGTGTTTAGCAGTGCTTTGCTAGTTTTGCAGTGCTTTGCTTTCTTACATTTTTCTCAACGTTTTCTAAGAGAACAAGCTGACTTACTCGCTAGAAACTTTTGGTATGTCTTTTCCAGGAACGCTTCTTTAACTTCTTGTGTCCACCATGGTGTGTTCTTATTTATCTATCTTTGCAGACAACTTCACCACATACCTCCTTAGATGAATCAAGCAAAGCCTTCTTCAGAGTTCCTCACGGAGAATCGAAGGTTTGGTTATTCTTGTTTTCAATCTGTTTCATTTTTATTCAGTAATGTTTGTATAATTGAGTCTCCAGTTTACCTAGGAAAGCTTCTCAACTTTAATTCTTTTTAAAACCTTCTTCTACTGTTCTTTTCAATGTGGTATCCATTTTTATCCTGTTGAGTACTATGTAATGATCATTTTCAATTTCAACTTCTCTGTACATTCTCTTGAACCAGCATGAAGATATTGCTATCAAGAATGACGTAGTCAATGAGGCTTTTCTTGTTGTTTGGGGGGTCTTCTCTCCAAGTAGACTTGTGCACATCTTTATATTGGAAGATGGTGTTAGTAATGAACAGTCCGTATTCTGAGCAGAAATCCATCAGGCGTTTACGGTTATTATGAGCCTTGCACTTTTCTGCAAATTTTCTCAGAATGTTTCCATATGCCAAGTGGGATTCATTTCCTACTCTATTGTCTAGATCTAAAACAAGGACCATTTCCCCCAGCTTCTTCCTTAGAAGAACCTTTTGTCAGCACAAAAAAAGGTTCGTTTTCATTTTCTCCATTTTGAAGTTTTCCCACATCACTCTACTTGAAACTATCTTCCACTCAAAAAGTTAATCTTCATATTTAGTGTTGAATGTCATCGCTAATCTTTCCTTTCCTTTATTCCCCCAATATAACATTCTATATTGTTTAGTAGAATCTCAGCCTTCTTTGTCTTAGCAATGCCAATTATGTTCCACGTGATACTTTTCCAATTCTTCTGCAAAGATCCAGTTCTTTTCCATTAATGTTCCTTATATTGATGGTCTCTAAGTTCAATTCTTCTGACGATGGATTTGTTTTGTTTCTTCTAGATGTTGAGTTGGAGCTTATTCCAGTAACTGACTTTCACTGTTCACCTTCCCTGACAAAATAGCGGGACTTGTTTAAACGGGCGACGCACCAGCCGGCATGAAATGTCATCATGTTGTACCATCGTATGCTTTGTAGTGTAAGCCAATAGAGAATATAATTTGGTCGAATAAGTCCTGAATTTCGATTCTAATCTCGTTCGTTCAGTACCCAGTGGATACCTCTTGACGGGGCGTACCAGATAAAGATTTTATATTAGGCCAAAAGCCCCAATCGGTGCTCTGCTTTCTTTCAAATTAATGTGGGAGTCTCATCCCAGTTATTTGGCTTTGACCATTAAGCGATCCCAAGTTTTTATTTATTAATTTTTTTCAATGTGATAGTAGTAATAAATACATGTTTATTATTTTATGAGAATAATTTATAATAATGCATAAACGAAAGAGAAAACCCAACCGATATTTATTTATCAGTTTTGCAAGTTTAGAATCGATGATGATGAGGAGGAGGAACGAATTCAATGCAATATTCCTTGGCAGTAGTTCACAATTTGAGAATCAATCAGTTTGATAACATTATTCTTCTTAACAAGCATTTGGAAATTAAAGAGAAACGTCGGCAGTTTTCCGAGAATAATACCAGAAAAAGTCACTGGACGATATCTTTCTTGAGCATAACAATACTTTTTTTTCAACTAAGTCAGAGTACATTTTGTACTCTGACTTATTTTATCTTTTTTAAGTATATACATATTATTAAAAATAATTTTGTTTTTGAATTATTAGAAGGAAAGGAAGCACTACTTTTTCACACTTTTAAAAAAAGGTTTTCGAATCATTAGCTTGTCGCAAAGCGAAATAAATTTCGTTGTCTTCAGCAACTTCACAAAGTGAAAATAAATATCCATATATCCATAATTTTCACACATTCCTTATAAGGACTGGCTTAAAGGGGCGAAGCAAGAATGCTTTTCATATGCCCCGTTATCCGTAGAGGACAGTGTAGGGATAAGGTGTTATTGAGCTATTAAAGCTCTGATCATGGCAGGAGGGTAACAGCAATAGCCAAGCCTCAGTTAGAACTTCATTGGCGATGTGTAAGTAAAGCCAACTCTAAAAATTCGGACAATCCCTAGGCCACTTAATCGTGGGCGAAAGACCGTCCATCTCAGCGGTGGCCTTCCACCCGCACACCACCACCGAGCAGAACCGCTCATATTCCGAAGAAAATCATTTCATTCATCGACAAAACCCCTCAGCTGGCCGTGCCGGAGAATACTTTCTTCGGAGACTCAAATTGCTCCCGTAAGGCAAAAACCTTAAGAGAGCGAACTCAAAACTCTCGAATCTCTGCGTCCCATGGGGTAACAGCAACAGCCGAGCCTCAGTTAGAACTTCATTGGCTATAGCATTGCCATCCATTACCCTCCAAAGGGTCTAATTTTCACACATTCGATATTAAATAATTCTTTCATAGATTATTTATAATATTTAATTATTGGTGTATTTATTTGATTAGATATAAGTTATTAATTATCAAAAATAATTGAAATAAATCAATATATTAATTTTTATTTCTTCATTTTCTTCTTGTTTTATTAAAATAAACTGACTAACCTTTCCTATAGTGGAGAATGTACTAACCGGAGATGTATAACTACAAGACCATATCTCAACCCCATCGTTAAGTGTTTTTATCTGATTATAAATGTATCATATTTATAATCAGATAAAATTTATAATCACCATTTGGGACTGGGATAAGAGGAGTAGGAAAGGTTAAAAAAAGATGGTTAATAGATCAGGAACATTTATTATTTCTAGCATTTTGAATTCCAGCCGTTGCGTAGTTTTAAATGAACAAGATCCACTTCTGGAGTTATTATTATTATTATTTGGTTAGGGAGAGTTATTATCCCTCTGAGAAATATTAAATTGATGTTACAACTATCAAATCTATCAATCCTATTTAGGATTAAGGGCATTATGAATAACTTTTACATGTAAGTGGTCCAATAGAAGTATTGGGATAGGATGGTTTCTTCTGATTTTCTTCCTCTTTCTTTTAGCATTTGTGGAATATCTTCAGAACAATTCTTCGTACGAAGTTCAAGGTTTTCGAACGAAAAAAGAAACTTCACTATAATTGCAAACCACAAAGAAAAAAAAAACTGATTTTTTAAGTAAGAAAAAAAAACCTTCGTGTTTTTTTTTTTTGTTTTTTTTTGCTGTCTTCTACTCTTAAAAATTCATAAAAACAGCGCGGGTGTCAAAAAAACCCCTCTTCAGCACTTTCATAAATTAAAAAAAAAAAAAGGATAAAAAAAGTGAACCATATATCATCCCAGATGTTAACACACATCGATCATTAAAGCGCCATCTAGTGGCGCATTTTACAATTACACGGACAATCGTGTATGACATATTTCTTCCTAATTTGAACCAAACGAGTCCGTATTAGAACCTGTTACCGATAACAAATTTAACGTTAAATTTGTTGTATATAAATAAGCATGAATATCGTTATATAAATATAAACTGTATATTTCCATAACACGCATAACAATCCCTTTGGTTAAACAATCTTAGAACGAGAACAGAAATGCAAATTATTATTGTTATCATAATAAGCATTGGAAGAACTAAACCAGAATAATTGATCACTTTGTTGTACGGGAGTTATATAAATAGAAACTCGAGATAATCGTCAGTTTTATTCTACAAGAACTGATTTGAATAGACATAATAGAGAGATGGAATTTCGTTGAACAAAAGAAACTATTCTAGCAGAAAGAACAAACAAATAAGGTCCATTATTCTCACAACTTCCCAAGAAATTCATTATCCATCGCTTATTGGCAAATAGCCAAGCATTGTCCAGACGAACAATACTAACAATTCACAACATCAAATCAATTGCAATTTGAAGATTTCAGGTTGTGTTTAGGAAGATGACGAGAGTCCAACAGAGAGAGATTTTTAGATGACATCGATATTTTCTGTTGTATAGATAACAGTTATTATGCAGAGGATCATAATGAACAGAATATGGGATTAACTCAAAGCGTTTCTGTATTTTTTGGTAGAAGCTAAAATTGGTTTTAGTTGTATTTATATAAAGCCATTATATATGCAGTCACTTGCATCTTAAACCCTCCATACATTATATATACTATTTTCAAAATAAATTTAATTATTATAATAGAAATAATAGTTAAACTTAAATTATACATTATATTTCACAAAAATATTTTAATTATTTAAAATATTTTATAAATTAAAAAAAAATATTAAAACACCTATATTTATATTTTATACTTCCGCAATAAAAATACTAAAAAAAAATTTTTTTTTATTCTTAACAAGTGCTTGAGAATGATTCTGCACGACCATTAATGGTAGAAACAACTGCGCAATATTCCCTCTCTTTTCTACAATCCTTAGCATCCAAGTTTTTCCTAAAGACGTCCACACATCCCAACGATTTGGTTCAGCAAGCTGCAGCATACGATCCAACTGACATATTCAAATAGAAGAAGACCAAGAGCTATATTAGCATCCCATAGCGATGCCTAATCTCCATGCCCATTCAGGGCGAGCAAACTGCTCATAAATTTTACCTCACCTACAACTATAACAGATAGCGGGGAATATGAAAAGCATCTTGCTTCACCCCTAAAGACATAAACGTCAATTGTCAAAAGTTTCATTCGTTGTGTGGTGTATTGTCGATTGAGTCGCGACTATTTAATGTGTAAAATGATATGAAAGTATTTTAATTATACATACATACTTCGATGGTATCAAAAATTTTAATTATACATACATACTTCGATGGTATCAAAAATTTTAATTATACATACTTCGATAGTATCAAAAATAATCAGGATCATTTAAGGTGTAGAAGGATATGAAAATATTTTAATTACGTGAAATGGAATTGCTATTGTATATTGTTCAAGAATGCTGAGAATAGGCAATAAATTCCGAAATAAGGAAAGGCATTGCACAGAATACAGTGAAAGATATTTTGGACTTACCGGATACACTCTAATATATATACATTGGATTAAGTTGAAATAGCAAATTTGGTACATTCATCCTTAAAATCGAGATAAAATGCAATACTCTATGAAGCAAAAATATATTCAATTTTTTTTCATGAAAAAAAAAAAAATTGAATATATTTTCAAATTGAATATAGTTATGAAAAAAAAAAACAAAAAAACTACGCGACATTCCCCTTCTATTTAATTCTCTCTCTCTCTCTCTCTCTGTGCATTTCTCATTTAATGTCCGTGAATGAACACATTTTTTTGTAGGTGTTTTTTATGTTTCTGCGACACTAACGAGGGTTGCCATTATAAGTGGAAAATATGACATAATTATATAGCAATTAGGAGATTTCGAGACTCCTTTTTTTAAGACCACCCCATTGCCGTTAGATGAATAAAAGAAATGTCTAGTACTTAGACGCTAATGACCTTGTTTCATGCATTTATAAAGCACCCTAGTCTTATGCACATTGCTCACTGAAAAAGGTCGACACATTTCACTAAAGCCATTTTTAGGGAAAAAAGTTGGAAGGTAGAATGAAAAAATGCTCATGACGTCATAATGCCTGTCATTATTTGAAATTTTCGTTGTTGAATTTAATGATAAATCAATTTATATTTATAAAATAAAATTGTTCGCTTTATATTAGTGGCAAAATAATAATAAATATTTCAAAAATTGAGAAAAATTTTATATTAATTGTTTAAAAGATAACTACACCTAATTATAAAATAAATATTTAAATATCTAATTTAATGTTTTTTTTAATTTTTTGTGATTGGGAATTATAACTATCGCAACTTCGTATAATGTGATGGCGGTGTTTTTTAATTTTAATTTTAATAAATATAATGTGGTGGCGGTGTTTTTTAATTTTAATAAAAAAATACATAGTGACGTGGAAAAAAAAAGTTAAAAAATATCGACAGGTCCTGTAATCATAAAAAGCAATTCCATTTCAAGAAATTGTGATGTTGGAGACATGGTACTTTGCATAAAGTGTGCAAGCAACGTCTGGGATTTGCATCAGCGGTTAGAAAAATTAAGCAATGGATTTCAAGACTTCCCACTATGAAATAACTAAAAGAGTCTACCCCAGTCACACAGTTCTGTGAAGACTTGTGAGGAAATAAAGCTAAGATTGGGATGTTTGAAATTATCAAATCAGTTAATACTGTAAGTCCAGCGTAATTATGTCGAGTGTATTCTTCGGCTGGTGTGTCTATTCTGCTTTCGCCTGGAAACTCCAAGCTTCCGTTAGAAAACATTTCCACCTATGTCTGAGACCAGATAACTTATTTTTAGTCGAAAGTTCTTATACAATTTCTTCGCATCGAATGAAACAACATTTGAGCTCATCAGTCAACCAACGTAACTGTGTGTATTATTACTTTTAAAATCTGAACTTTCATGTAGAGAATGCAGTAAGTTTAATGAACAAGGATCGATATTGTAACTGATGGTGTGGCGCATACCTCCAATTGTCTGAGGTGTGTCAGGCATTCATCAGCCGAATAGAGGTGGTAAGGCGTACTGCTAACAAGATGTCGTCCTTCCCGTTACCATCTTTTTCCTGATAGGTGGAAAGGCCGAATAAGATACGAGTATCAATGCCATTGGCCTATCTGCACCTGTTGTTCTACCAGAGCAAGAAATGTCTATTCTACGTATAGTGAGAATTATTCTATGATAGATGTTAAATCTTCAATAATAAATAAATATTGCTGAAATAGGCAAATATTTCTAATTGACATCATACCGAATTAATCGCTCAGTCACGATTGTATTAAATAAATTTTATTTTAATTTTTTTAAAGAGTTTACATCTTTGTGGGAATTCTTATCACTGATATGGTAAAGAAGTACCACATCATACAACAAATCTATGCATTAAAAAAAAAATACTGGTCATATCTACTTCACATAACCCCAAAATACGCAATATCAGACGTGTAAGCAGATTAAGTTGTAACTGAATAAAGCAGGCAATCATTCCCTACCTGATTATTATTCCCCTTTAAAATTGATATAACTTTATATTTATCTGAAATAGAGAATTTTTATCAATGGGTCATTTAAAAGTCGATGTGTATGGCGTATACACATCAACTTTTATTTCGAGCGCACGTATATATATATATTCCCTGAACAACCAGTTGTATTTTAATGTTTAGTTCTGCTCTTCGCCAGCCGCTATAAATTGTAAGGCAGCCCGAAGATATATATAAGAAGAAAGCTTATGTGATTAATAACAAGACTCTAAAGCGCTGACATCTTGGCAGGTATACAAAGGAACATCGTTGATGTTATGTTTTAGGGACAGTCAACAGTAGATGCCAGAGGGCGCTGTGCAGGTGTCACAGGGGAGGCCTGTAAATTATTGCTCTTTATATCTCATCTAACAGAGCGTAACGCAAAAGAATGACTGGAGAGATAATTAAAAATCAGCTCCCTGTCTCTAAAATGGCCAATCGCGTTCTCTCACAGTTCATTGCCGAGCATGTCGCTCGTGTATTTGGCACATTTATTATATACGCTGTCCAACGTTGGGCCATCAGTCAGCGGGCTGAATGTCTTTAGCCAGCCATAGTGTGACCATTGGCTTAAATCAAAATGACTGAGTGAAATGCAGTGTCTGAGATTAGAACAAGACATGTAGGATTTTACGTGAGGATTTAGTGTTTAAACTCAATGTTTATAATTGGCACAGACTTTTGATAGTGACGTTAAGGTTAAAATTTTGTCCTCTGATGTGATGAGTTGATGACTCATAAATAAAATACGAAAAAAAAAAAAACTTTAGGGGTTGCCTATGTCTTAATAGCTATATTATTATTTTTCTTTCGAATATTTAATGAACTTTGAAAATTTTTTTCCCATTAATTATTTATAACAATCGATTATATTAGTTACTATGACACCACACGAGTTAAAATAAACATTTTCTTTAAATTTTCGCATTGGACAATTTGTGATCTCCATTTCTTGTTTCTTCTAATTAACCTTACAAGAAATCACATTCTTTTCCATAAGATGCGAGTACGTAAAAATAAGAGTTTGAACATGAGAATGATTCAAGATTATTATTTTTTTAAAGAGCTCAACATCTTTGTGGGAATTGTAACTGAAATTGCTTCTAGTAACTTCCGATACCCAAAGAATTCCAATTTCTTTGTACTCTAGGATATTCAATCATGAACCATATTATCAAAGAATCTATATAATGGAAATTGAAATTATTTTAGTTTTCTTAGAATTAGTCCTTATAAGGACTGGCTTAAAGGGGCGAAGCAAGAACGTTTCATCTTCCCCGTTATCTGTAGAGGACAGTGTAGGGATAGGGTGTTATTGAGCTATTAAAGCTCTGATCATGGCAGGAGGGTAACAACAATAGCCGAGCCTCAGTTAGAACTTCACTGGCTACAGCATTGCCATCTATTACCCTCCAAGGGTAATGGATGGCAATCACCGCATCTCACGGTCGACCAATTTCCACTACTTTAGTACCACCCTTTCTTAGAATTCAACTAACAATTCATATTATATGAATTGATATAATTGTTATAGTTGATATAATTCATATAATGGAAAAAAAGAAATGGTGTGTAAATATGTGATTTATTTTTTTCTTTTAGAATTCAGTGATAGATTAAAAATACATATAAACATATTTATAAATTAAAAAGATATAGTCTAATATAAAGAAAATAAAACAGAAATTTAGCATCTTGTAGACAATAATGTAATATAAATAAAACGCGAATATCTTTTTGTATAGTATAATATGCCGCTAAAAAGTAAAAATCTTACACCTTTCTGTGTCTTATTAGAAATTTTCTCTCGCCTACACTTCTCCAATTTTTTTCCCCGTATTTTTTTTTAATTTTTTTTTTGGGAGATGGACTGAGTCCTTGACTCTTTATCCCTTCATCTGATGGAATAAATTGTATGGATAAGGTAATATAGCGCTATAAGCTCTGATCATGACAGGAAGGTAACGACAATAGCCGAGCATCAGTTAATACTTCATTGGCTATAGCATTGCCATCCATCACAGTTCCTGGGTATCCATTTTAGTCGCCTCGTACAATATGCATGGGCTACAGTGGGGCTATTCTTATTACACGGGGTACCCCCGTCATTCTTTCTAATATTCTAACTTTATTGTTACGAACAGCAGATGAAAACGTGTGTGTAGAGGGGGGGGGGATCTTTGAATTATTCGGTGAATTCCGTTTTTATTTCTTTGCCATTTGTTAGAATATTTCGTATTAAAAAAACAAACAAACATATTTTTATAAAATAAACTATTCACTGCATTCGTGATGTCATATTGGAAAACCAGGTCGTTTTCCAATTTGTCTATAGAGTATTTCCCCCACCTTTTCATGTCTTAGATTAGCTTAGCTCCTATTAATTTCATGTTACTGAATTAATAACTGTCCAGGATGCTCTTAGTCATGTCAAGGGAGATGTGATTATAGAAGGTACAGAGACGACCTCGCCTACTGCACATTTGCAACCCACAATAACCGGTGAGATGATGATGAATAGCCTATTAGAGACAAATGATGAGTCATTTGTCGTTCATGTTTATTTATTTGATTTCATACCTAACAAACTTAGATCGCTTTTATCAAATTGATTTTAAGAGCACACTCATCATCCTGTCAAAAAAAAAAGAAGCAACGGCGTAATCAATATATTAATAACAAACAAACAATAACTAAATAAGAATTTCTGATAAATAAATATGGATTTTTATTTTGGTACAGTTACTCAACCTTGAAGTGAAATAGATTCACATTCTGATAGTAGAATACGATGTGGGGTTGTCAATATGAATATCTGAATTCAATATTTTCCCACAGAGATTGACATTCCAATCAGCCTTCAATGCACAGATTCATTTTCGTTGAATTATATATATATATATATTATATTATATATTATATTATATATTATATATTTTCCCACAGAGATTGACATTCAAATCAGCCTTCAATGCACCGACGAACACTTTTATCGATATATTTATTAAATATATTATAATATATTACTTTTGGTCAGAAAAGCCACCTTTTGGTATATAAAAATAATAAAGGTGTATTAAGCTATTTTAATTAATTTAGATGAATTTTTAAAATTAAATTATTTAAATTTTTATTTCCGATATATTATAATTACTAAAATATTTTACGATAAGAATTATTATTTTTTAATTATTAAACTAAATGATGACTTTTATTTATTGTCATGGAATATATGATATTCGTGTCCACATCGTGTATGTGTGTACACGCACTCACACACGTGGAAGGAGACACAAAAAAAGAAAGAAAGATCATATCTGTTACGAATAGTTCGATTGGCAAAAAAGAGAATATAACAATGCAGAGAAATGTGAGATTTGGGGATATCGCGTATAATGTTTTAGAAAGTTAAGCATACAAATTACAATTTTCAAAATGGGGCGAATTATTGATCTTTCTATTCTGGCAAGGGGGGGGGGGGGTTGCAAGAAACATCCCAACATAGTAGTAATCGATTTTATAAACACCAATTCCAAAGGCTAAACGGAAAACGCACAAAAAAGCGAGACATCGTCAAACAGTCATTCTAAGCAGGTGCAAGTCATTGTATTATTAAAGGCATTGAAACTGTTGTTGCTGGGTAATTTTCTAAAAAAAAAAAAATCCTTTTCGAAATAAAGAAACCGGATAAAAATCATTCTAAACACACACCAAATATGTTGACTACTTTGTACTGTAGTGGGAAATGTAGCAAGTAATACGACAATCGGGCCATTCAAATAAAAGGACCCTTCATTCTGTATTCTGTGTTTACTGTGAAACTAAAATGGTTATATTGTGGTGTATATCAGGTGATACAAAACTTTCCGAACAAAGCAAGAACTTGGGGAAATATCGTACTCAAACTCTAACAAATTATTTTCAACTACTATCATTAGAATACATATACATTCTACATGAATGTTTGCTTTGAAGCAAATATGTTTTGTTATGGTAATACACTTTGTGACACTGCACTTGAGGCCCAAATGCTAAAATGGACAGATACAGTGAAGTTTATATCTAATAAACTTTACTGTATCTCTCCATTTTACATTGCAGCGAACGTAAAAAAAAGTTACATACGACCTAATAATAAGTATATGTTAAATATGTTAAAAATAGTAAACATTTATATTAAATATAATTGATAATATTTCATTATAATTCAGTAGTAAATCTTACTTTAAAAT
Organism: Typopeltis vanoorti; assembly: GCF_054136105.1. NCBI lineage: Eukaryota > Metazoa > Arthropoda > Arachnida > Uropygi > Thelyphonidae > Typopeltis > Typopeltis vanoorti. The sequence goes on along the minus strand of NC_143572.1, from coordinate 15,280,820 downwards.
AATTAATGATATTTACTAAATTTTAATAATAACTTATATACCAAAATATAACTCAAATAATAAAAGTAAATTAAAATAATAAAATGTATCGACCGTGAGATGCGGTGATTGATTCATTCAATCCAATACCCTTGGATGGCAATGCTGTAGCTAATGAAGTTTAACTGAGGTTCGGCTGTTGCTGTTACCCCCAGGGGCGCTGAGATTCGAGAGTTTTGAGTTCGCTCTCTTAGGGTTTTTGCCTTAAGGGAGCAATTTGAGTCTCCGGGGAAAGTGTTCTCCGACACGGCCCGCTGAGGGGCTTTGTCGGTGAATTATTTTCCTCGGAATTTGAGCGGTTCTGCTCGGTGGTGGCGTGTGGGTGGAAGGCCATCACTGAGTGGAGCCAACGCTGAGATGGACGGTCTTTCGCCCACGATTGAGTAGCCTAGGGATCGTCCGAATTTTTAGAGACGGCTTTACCTTTAAATATGGCAATGCTGTAGCTAATGAAGTTCTAACTGAGGATTTGCTATTGCTGTTATTCTCCTGCTACGATCAGAGCTTCAATGGCTCAATAACATCTTATCCCTACAATGTCCTCTACAGAAAATGGGGAAGATGAAAGCATTCTTGCTTCGCCTTTATAAGCACTTCTTAAATATTTCATTTCCATTACATTATATATACATTATATATATATATTTGGTATTATTAATGGAATTTCCAAATGCGAAAAATCTTCAATTAATTAACGAAAATCTCTCCATCTTTGTTAACACTTGTATTAAAATCATTCAATTTAGTCAAGTTTACTTCGAAATGTTACGCATCATCTTAATCGAGTAATATAATGTGTTAATTTATCACATGATATCTATCTACGATCTAATAATTCATCTTTCAAAAATTTGAAACAATTCCATTGATTTTCTGAATAGTGAATATTTGAATAATCCATAAATATCATTTCAGCATGAGAATTTATTCTCCCCCCCTCCCCTTCTACTCATCTCACACTGTTCTTCCAGTCGTCTATTTTAGCTTGAGACATTTTCAAATTAACTGCACCTACTTTCAGGATTTACACATAGAGTTTATGCATGCATAGTGGCTATAAATACTTATTATTAGGTCGTGTGTCACTTTTTTACGTTCGCTGCAATGTAAAAAGCGTACCCAACAAGTAAGATCCATGACGGAAGTTCACAATAAACAGTAACTCGGACGTAAAGTCGTATTTTATGTTTCTTCCTAGAACAATAGAAACACTATAGTTGTCATGATGGAGAAGCAGATCTCCCATCCCTCGCGTTCGTGAGCATGGCAACGCAAATAACACTCGATCACTGCTTGTCGATTTCACGCGCGCGCCACGTGGAAATTAAAACAGAATTTTGCATATTTTCCCAAATTTACAGCAGTTCTTGTGACGTGTTATTAGCCTAGAAATGTGAAAAGAGACAATGGATATTATTATGTTCAAGAAGGTCGACATCACAATGATAAATGGTGCGATATTCAGTCGAAACTGTTTTCTACGAAGTCTGCAGAATATGGATTGCACAACCAATGATCTCAATGTAATATCCTCTGTCGTCTAGGGATATTATAGAGCATTCAATGGGTTAAAAATATTTGCTCGATGTACCGATTTGTATAGTTGATAACACATCTGCAGGTTGTCAACTGTTCAAAAGTATAGTTAATAATACACAGATGTCTTATCAACCCTATATGTTTATATATAAAATCTCTTCTTTTATATGTGATAAAAATGTATGACCTTCTTCCAGAAGTATTTAAAATGGACTGATAGTAGGGTGACTCAGGTAAATACACCTTTATGTTTATTGTACCTTTTAGTTCTGCATTTCGGTTCTTGGTGAATTAACTCTAATCCGGGTACGTACAAAAGACAAATAGCAGTCTGTTATTTTACGTTTTGGTTGCCCAAAACGTGAAATAACACGAAATTGCTGCTTATAACCGCTATATCATAGGAGAAAAATGTCCACTCTTTTTCACAGTGTTTGGATGAGTGTGAAACTAAAGAATACAAATACACAAACGTGTCCGAGTTACTTTATAGCAAGTCAAGTTACTCTTCTTGAATTATTTTCAACTCTGGTTTCAAATATTTCGACGATGTCTTGCAGAGGATATTTTTTTTAAATATTATTTCGAATTCTTTTATTTGTACACACGTATTAATAACATTGATTGCTGTACTACAGTTGTAGCCTCTTTGCTAGACGATTTAGGCTTTCAAGTTAGGGACCATATTCAATCACAAATATCTTACTAAACAAGAGCCTCTTCAATACTTTTTTTTTTTATCAGAGGATTTGAATCAAAGATAGCAATTCAGAAATTAATTATGAATGTTTCTCATGTCCTTTTATCAGTACTGCGCCAACTTCATCGGAGAAGCTGTTATAAATATTTTACAAATTCCATGCTCGATTCGATCTCAAGTCTTTCCAATAGAAGATTATTATTACTATTATGACGTAACACCATCTACCGCCGACCACTACTAACATTTTTACAGACAATCACAAACATCCATGGCCACGGGATGCGAACCAGCAGCCTTTGGATGGAGAGCGGATACGCTAACCACTTGGATATGCAAAGATAGCAATTCAGAAATTAATTATGAATGTTTATGAGTTACATATCGTGTCTTCTTTCGGAATGAGCTACGGTGCCTCTGCCGGGATGGCAATGATCGCTTCATGTCGGAGTATAAAACATATAATCGTGCATTCTCATATTCATGATATCCTAAAGAATGCAACCTCTATCTGTTCATTGAAAACTTCAATAGATTGCATGAAGAAATGAAGAGAGAGAGAGAGAGAGAGAGAGAGAGAGAGAGAGAGAGAGAGAGAGAGAGAGAGATTGGGAAAAGAAGAACTTGTAAGTCAAAATACAAATAGAAATGATTTAAAATGAACTGGCCAAATTAAAAACGAGTGTTTTTTTTTTTTTCCTATGAAAGGAAAAGGGAGAAATGAGAGGAAGAAGAAGAAATTTCCAAAGAATGCTAGAGTGAAGAGATAACTGAAACCAAACTTGAACGCTTTCATTCTGTTCTGGAAAAGTAGAGTGAATATTTTAAACACTCCGCCATCTACATTTGTACAGCACCCGATCCAAATGTATGCTTACGAACACTTAGAAGAGCCTGGACTACTTCTTCTTCGCTTGTCTGAAGTGGAGCACGCGTCTAAAGAAATTCTTCATCGGCGGACAGCAAACCGAAGTGAGTCGGCTGTCTTCTCGACTCTGACACAAACTTTTTTTTACGCGTGAACAGAACGAAAGATAACTGACAGGACTAATTTTCCTCAGAACAACGCCCTTACTAATGCCGTCTCTAATAGACATTATTACGTCGCTTTACGTCAACATCCACCCCGAAAGGAAAGCGGCCCTAGCGACCTTATGCGAAGATTTTGTTAGACTCGGACTAGTGTCGCATTTTAATGTTTGTTCAGTCCTCTCTAACCCTGTTCACGTATCGTTACGGGACGATCCAAAACGTTCCTTCTCCTCCCCCCTGGACTTTCCATCGTGTCCCCCCCCCCTCATCGCTTCCCACCGTAACACCTAACAAAAGTCGAGGGCCACGACTAGCACACCTGTGTCACTTAGGGCGCAATCGTCGGCCCATTATCGGCATCCCCAATTTAGATCACAGCAGGAGACCTCCGACGCGTTCTCGCGGCGGCGATGCAAAGCACGCAGAAGCCTCCAAGACACCCCCGTTAGTTCGTTCTGTGGGAAGAGTGCGGCGAGAGATGAAAGTAAGGGTGGAAAATAAATTGGCTCGGACCGTTCTGTCACCTCCCGCCGCGGAGCTACGGAGGTGTAGATATCCCTCTGACGTATTCACACCTGCACGTGCAACTGTCCCCGCCCCGACGTTCCTCCCTGTTTTCACACTACGATTTTTCTTCCCCCCCCATGACTCTCCGTAGTGTGTGTGTGTGTGTGTACCTGCGCACGTGTTTGTTGACACTCCCCCACTGTAGTGCTTTAACTAACTCTGGCTGTGAATCGTCGACAAAGGAATTAGCTGCTCTAACCCCCGTGTACTTTGTCACACTGACTGTATCGTCCGATCACCGATAGCGGGTCTCATTGGAACTCGTGCAGCTCTGTTTGCAGTAGAGTTTTGAGTTCATGGAATTCCGATCGTGTCCACAGATGACGTTCTTGCTATCTTGCTAAAGGAAAAAAAAATACAAAGAAAATGCTCAACGTGTGTGCACGTGGGTCTGCTGATGACGTCATTGAATTTATCTCCAGTTCTACTTCACTGGGAAGCTAATTTAATAACGATGGAGGGGGAAACGTTGCGAGAAGAACCTCCCAACTCTTCTCGCATTTTATCGTAGAATAATGAGAAGACGATTGTAGAAGTCAGAAGTGACTTTAAAGTGCATGATTGGATGAGGGAAGAGGCCGAGAATTCAAATGCATTTAATTTTGACTTAAATGCATTTGAAAACCTAAGATGAACTAAAAACTAAAACGTCTCAGGTGGTGTAAGCGTAACCTATTGTTCACATGGAACTACTCGTGATAATCAACAACAAAATGATTCAAGAATATTACATTAATTGAACTGGGAATAAGATTGAAAAACTCCGTCATCGGGCGACCCATTACAGCCTTGAATAAATGTGACCTGCATTAAAAATCATCAGTAGTCGAAGATCTTCAAGTTCTTAAGTGCAAGGGAAGCACTGTCCACTAAAGAGATGGTTTATCGAAGCTTTCTCTATCATGCGATAGTCAATGGCTATTTTCTATATAAAATCATGCGAAGAAAAAAAAAATTTTTTTTTATGTATAATAAAGAATCCTGCAACGTTCTCCAAAACCGAATTTAAATACCCGGGATGGTCTTTCTCTTCCAAAGAGAATGTTGTTTTCAAAAAGGCGCAAAAATATGTGACCTTTAACCCTGCCGTAGCAGCTATCAACAACTATGTGGAATTACCGTGTACAATGACAAGCGTGACGAAGCGAAGGTGAAAGTTAAGAAAAGGATAAGACATATATAAGAAAGAATAGTGATGGGAATAGTAAAAAAAAAATGACTAGGAAGAAAATCGTTTTTGCCAAAGGTATTTTAGAATTCTGCCTTCATTTGGTTTTGTTAAGCTAGAAAAGCATGTTAGCATTCCACATGTGGAAGGAGTAAGAGGTGCGTGTAAGTGGTGATTGAGTAAACCCATAATGAATATCTCTTTGGCTGGTTGCATAAGTTTATAACCATAAGAGATCTTTATCGGACTTCGGTGGCAAGCGATGCTTTTGAATATGTCATCAACTCTTTCTTTCTTTCTCTCTGTTGGCATTGTTTATGCTAACGAAGATGGGATCGATGCTTGTGGCAGGTCGATAGGAATTGGATCTCACAATAATTCTGCAATCACAAACATTACCTATTGGACCCCCCCCCCCCCGCTCCTTTCTGTTTTACCAAACAGAAAGGAGCGGGGGGGGGATGGACAGATGGAATGAATACACACAACAACAACATCTGTGTGTGTGTGTGGAAGGAAGTTTTATAATCAGGAAATGTGTGCAGTCAACATTAATACTGGAGTGATGGTTTTTGTGCTTGTCTCTTGCTGGCACATACGGATGGTTTATTTCGAGCCTAACCACGCCTCGCACTGTAATGATCGAAGACCTAATTAGCCATTCGCGCAACAGGATTGCAGCCAGGCTTTCGTTTTCCGCCCCCCCCCCCCCCTGTAAAACAGCTACAGAACTAGTTTAACTCTATGGTGGTCCTTCTTTATGAAGAATGTTTGAAAGGCAAAATAGCAAAATTTTCAAGAATAGAAAAGCAGTTTTGAACACCGAAATGCAAGTTCGATAACGAAACTATGCAATAAAGAACAGGAAAAAGGAATAAATACAGCAAGCTTTAAGAGAAGATAACTGAGTACGAAGTCTGTCGATTAGCTGCTAGTGCGTGTCTAAGCGACCGCAGGTTGTCTATAATCACCTCATTAGCAGCTAATAGGATCCAGATGGCCACCCGTTAGATGAATTTATCACGACATCCCATCAGCTCCTCCCTCTAAGACAGAAAAACTTCAGTAGGGTTAAACTAGAAAGAAACAAAGAGTTGAATCCTTTCCGAGGCCGTTTCTCGAATTTTTAGATCTTCCACAGTTTCTTTTATAAGATCCCTTTTTATACACTACGGAGAACAGCGAGAAGATAGAATAAAACCTCTCTTTGAGAAGTTGTATCAGCTTACAATTAGATGAATTTCAGTACTTTATAATATATAATAAGCCAATCCTAAATAAACATGCAGCGCCCTCTTCTAGCTTTTGTTTCACATCTGTCGTTTAGCAACTCATTTTATGAAATAATTAAGAAATCCTTATAAGGACTGGCTTAAAGGGGCGAAGCAAGAATGCTTTTCATATTCCCCGTTATCTGTAGAGGACAGTGTAGGGATAAGGTGTTATTGAGCTATTAAATTAAAGCTCTGATCATGGCAGGAGGGTAACAGCAATAGCCGAGCCTCAGTTAGAACTTCATTGGCTACAGCATTGCCATCCATTACCCTCCAAGGGTATTGGATTGAATTAATCAATCACCGACTATGTAAGTAAAGGTGAAATCTCAAAATCGGACGATCTCTAGGCCACTCCATAGTGGGCGAAAGACCGTCCATATCTCAGCGTTGGTTCCACTCAGTGACGGGCTCCCCGACCACTGAGCAGAACCGCTCAAATTCCGAGGAAAATAATTCACCGACAAAGCCCCTCAGCGGGCCATGCCGGAGAACACCTTCCCCGGAGACTCAAAGTGCTCCCTTAAGGCAAAAACCTTAAGAGAGCGAACTCAAAAACTCATCGCCCAAGGGGGTAACAGCAACAGCCGAACCTCAGTTAAACTTCATTGGTACAACATTGCATTGTTGCCATCCGTTACCTCCAAAGGCATTAATGAACCAATCGACCGCATCTCACGGTCGATTGAAATTCACCCCAAATAATTAAGAACAACAACAACAACAACGTTACTGGCTTGCTGGGTGAAGCATAAAATGCTTTTTATTTTCCCCTTTATCTGTGTGGAGAAGCTTGATGGGGGAGGTTGTGAGACTTATGCTCGCACTTTGTGAACTATGGAGTTAGCTCTGTTCTGCTGAAAGCAGGATTGCCTTGGGTCTTTTGTGTTTTTGGTAGTCGTGTTCACTATAACTGGAAGCTTGTCTGATTAGTGGATTGGGATGAGAATGTGCCTTGCTGAAGAACTTTTCCGCATGGTCATGAAGGAGAGAACGGATGTCAGGGGTTCCGGTTTCTCTGTGGATCTGCGTGTTTCTGACGAACCATGGGGCGTCTAAGATCATCCGCAGGCATTTGTTTTCAAATAATTAAGAAAGAAACATTTTTTATTCATAATCGTTACACATCCGAGAATTTGATGGGTGTGACAGATGGAATCGAATCATCAATTCCTATTTCATGATGAGAACGTCTATACTTTATTAATAAGGAAGCCAATAAGAGAAAAGTGGACCACAATACAATGATATCTTAAAAATATCAAATCCGAAAGCAGTAATCTTTCAACATACCATTGTAGGTATTAATTTTAATATATATATATATGTGTGTGTGTGTCTCGCAATGTAGTATACCAATCAGAAGTTTTATATTAGAAAGGATATGTTTGAATTAATAGAATCATAACAAACAGTACACATCAATAATTTGACCGAATAAAAACGCGTTTTTCCAAATGTCTTTAATACACAAGCATCTTTTGAAACTGTATTAGGAAATGTGATAAAATTGAAAAAAAAAATGAAATTATATACACCCGCATATATATATATATATATACAGGGTGTTCGGGATAAATTTGACAGTTTCGTAAGGTAAAAGAAAATCTTCTTTGTATCTATTAAATTTAATGAATTGACAAGAAAACATTACAGGCAGAGTTAATTACAATACTATCAACAAGATTTACTCAAAATAACCACCATTAGCATCGATCACAGCTTCAATTCTGCTTCGGAACCTCGAACAAGCTGATGCTACAGTCTCCCTGGGAAGGGCCGCAAAAACTGTTTTAATTTTATCCATTAACTGGGCTTTTGTATTACTGGAAGTGCGATTGGTGTCTTTTTCAACTGCGCCCCATACAAAATAATCCATGGGGTTAAGGTCTGGGGAGTTTGGAGGCCAAACATTTGGACTGGTGAAGTCGTAGAAATTTTCAGACAACCATTTTTGACTTTTCCCAGAGGTGTGGCAAGGGGCCGAATCCTGCTGCCATACATACGGCCTACCATTGGCTACCCTTGTTATCCAGGGCTTGACTACAGTTAGCAACTCCACGAACAAAGCCCGAATTCCAATGCCAGGGTTCTTCAACACCTGTTCCTGCAGATTTGCGAGGAATTCTGCTGTACGAACGCAATCAGATCGTCTGCTAGGGATCTTTCTTCTTGCTACATCCTCGTAGTCACCATTGCAAGTCTCTAGTTCATGCCTGATTGTTTTTACTGTATTCAGGGAGCATTGGGCAGCAGTCGTAATATCCTTATTTTGATGGCGGGCACGAATCATCATGATACAAGTTATTCTCTTCCATGATTCAGGTGGGTTCCAGCTATCCATCCTTTCTGACATCTTGTATATGAATGAAGAAGGGTCCAAACTTTTAAATGAAGAGAAGTGTGTGTTAATACATGTAACTTACGGAAAAATATAATTAATTATAAATATGTCAAATTTATCCCGAACACCCTGTATATATATATATATATATTTAACGTTAAAGAATATATTTAACGTTAAAGATACCAAGCAATTTTATAAGATAGGTTTTTAATCCTTTTTCCCCAGTAAGCAAACAGACAAATAAGTCAAGTTTGCGTCTGTACGAAGTGCAACACTCGTTGTAAAGGTGGAGCTTACTCCACCTTTACAACGAGTTAGAAATAGAAATAGAAATATTTAAGAATATAAGAATATTTCTATTTCTAATACGGAGCTTATAAATATTTTACCTAAACAAGTTACTATAAGGTGCTTTGATCTCATTAAATAAAAATCTCAGGATAAGAGTAATTTGTAGAAAGTTTTTTACCTTGGGTATATATTATGTTAAAAATACCAAGCAATTTTATAAGCTAAGTTTTTAATTCTTTTTCCGAAGTAAGCAAACAGACAAGTAAGTCAAGTTTACGTGCGTTACACATATATATGTGCGTTATATACACACATACATACATACATACATACATATATATAATCTTTAAAATAATATTAAAGGAATAATTTTAATCAAATAAATGAACATTAATTAATTACAGATAAGTAAATAGTAAAATAACGTATACACCACTTAAAATCCTATTTTATTGGTATATGTTAAAACTCGATATGCTATTTCAATACGATTTGAAAAATTCGGTACTTCCAGGGTAACAAATGGCAATGCTGTAGTCAATGAAGTTTTAACTGAGGCTCGGCTATTGCCGTTACCCAGCCATGACTAGAGCTTTTTAGCTCAATAACACTCCATCCACGCAGATTATCTTCATTCAGATGACGGGATAAAGAGTCAAGGACTCAGTCCATCGCCCAGTTCTTTTAAGAACTTAAGAACTTCAATACGATTTCTTATTTATTCTAAATCGCTGAGTTAAGTATTTTGCTTAATTAATAAGTAATTCATATTACAAAGTACATCGAATAATAATTTGTTCTAATTAGAACTGAAAAAATTATGCAAATTTCACAGAAAGTATCTTGTTCTTTTCTTTAAAAAGAATAAACCAATCGACACTTGCTATAGAAATATGGACATCATCTCTGAGTCTGTATGTTTTCCACATTAATGTAAACATTCTCCGTCCACCAGGAGAATAGGATCTAAAATCCTCATAAATGAAATAGGAAGAAATAACAGAATTTTCAACTTTTTATCGAGTGATCCGCACGAATTCATTTATTAATTCACGCCATCCAAATCCATGTAAATAACAGGTGAGAAAGATAATATTTCATTTTTTGCATTCATATGAAACATCTGCAATTTTTTAACATTTTTTTTAAAGTTTTTTTTCTCACTTGGGATCGTTAATCAGGGTTGTTAGGATGAAATCGCATCACCTGTTGTTGTTGTTGTCGTCATCCACATGCAGTATAAACGGGTGCAACTGTCTCACCCGTTTCATTAAGTGTTTTTTTAAACCATTAAGGGAGATGTCGCAGATGCTAGGATGGTGTTCCTGCTCGCTGTTTTCTATTTTAAACACTTCGAGGAGGGCACTGAGCATGTGCTAAGTGGTGTCGCTGTTAATCACGACCATAATTGTGTGGCGATCATCTATCACTTTTTTTTTTTTTTTTTTGCATCAATTATGTATGAAAAACAGGAAGGAAAAGGATTGGGATCCGTTTTTTTTTTTCTTTCCTTTGTCTTTTTTTTATCAGTTATTTCTCTACATTATTTTAGTTACTTAAAATCTGCTAAAACGAATAACGCTTTAGCAAATTCTTAGCGATCAGTATTGAAAATATTAATCTGAAGATGTTAATCCATATTCATAGCATAATAGACAACAGAGTACGATAGATGTTCATTCTTTTATTTTAGGAAAATCCGATCTTCTTGAACTCAACATTGTCACAGTTTTTACTCAATTTTTTCTCAAAAATCTGATCAAACATTTGGCTGTTCGATGTTTCTGAACGTGAATGGTATTTCCAAACAAGTAGCGCTTGAAGAATGTTTCTAACCGTAAGATACAAGATTATATAGATACAATGTTGATTAAGAACACAAAATGGCAAAACGATTTTTAAAAATTTTGAATTGAAGTTAATTATTTAAATAGGAAAATTTTATATGCAATGAAATTATAAAAATGATTTTAAATAATTTCTAATATTTAAGTCATAAATTAAACTTTTAAATGTTAGAAAAATACACCTTTTTGTTTCTTTCATATTATTAACTTATTTAACGATATCCTATATTTTCACTTCGGTTTTTTTCCCCTTTACGTTTGTGTTGAGAAGCTCAGAACTTTTTGATCTGTGCGGTGCAGCTCCTTGTGGGCTACATCATCTATATCGACTACAATGTGATAACTGATAACTGATGTGGCATGATGGATATCAGTCCCAAGGACTCCAATCCCTTTGTCTCTATGAAATAGTCTTGCATTAAAGATTAGCGAGCACTTGGCTCACCCTATTTAGAGCTGTATGGAGGAACCTGAACCGATAAGGAGAGCTGTTTTCGGGCGCTTATGTTTCCACCTGTCGTGTTCGTCATAGTTAGAAGATTCTCGAATGAGTTGATTTAGATGAACAGCTGCTTTGGCAAAATAAGCAGCAGCACTGTTATGGAGGAACGTGGGAATATCTGGAATATCGGCATCACGGTGCAAGAGAGCATTTCTGACAAACCACGGAGCGTTAAAAATCATACGGAGGCACTTGTTTTGAATAACTTGTAGCTTGTTGATGTTGGTGGGGGAAGTGTGACCCCAGGCTGGAGATCCGTAAGTTAACGATGGTCTGATAATTGTTTTATAGATCCGTAGTTTGTTTTCAGTGCTAACTTGACTTCTTCTATTGAGGAGAGAATAGAGTTGTACAATTGCAGAGTTTGCCCTTTTGCATGCATAAACTATGTGGGAGTTAAAGTTTAAACGGTTATCAAGCTGAATGCCTAGATATTTGGTAGTAGATCTCCATGGGATGGCTGTGTTAAAAAGTTTAACTTCTCCAGAGTGAGATGCTTGTCTTCTTGTGAAGAGAATGGCAGTGCTTTTATCGGCATTTACAGATATTCTCCATTTTCTGAACCAGTCCTCCAATTTTCTTGCTGCAGTTTGTAATCGCTGAGTAGCTATATTAGGCCTAAGAGATCTGCTAAGAATTGCCATATCATCCGCATAACTAGCTATAGTGGTTAGTGATGTGCTAGGAACATCAGAAACAAAGATGTTAAAAAGCAGCGGTGAGAGCAGCGAGCCTTGAGGGACACCAGCAGTGATTTTTTTCATTGAGGATCGAATTCCGCGCAACTTGACCTGGATTTTACGGTCCTGTAGAAAGGAGTTAATAATTTTGGTAAGGTAAAGAGGGATGTTGGCTGTAATTAATTTATAGATGAGACCTTTGTGCCACACCTTATCAAATGCTTTTGCAACATCTAAAAAGATAGCTCCTGTATGCTGTTTCCAGTTAAAGCCTGTAGTGATGAATTCAGTCAGTCTGTGAATTTGCTGTGTAGTGCTATGGCCGGTACGAAAACCAAATTGTTCTTTCGGAATTATGTTATTTTTATTCACCTCCTCATTAAGTCGGTTGAGAATGACTCTTTCTGCGATTTTTCCTAAGCATGATAAAAGACTGATAGGTCTATAGCTCTGTGTCATTTGAGGTGCCTTACCAGGCTTGAGAATAAGGAATATATCAGCTTGTTTCCATCTTGAGGGGAAATAATTTAATCTCAGAATTGCATTAATAATGGCTACTAGATGCATGACAGCTTTGTGTGGGAGGGCTTTAATTGTTTTGTTGGTAATTTCATCTGGACCAGGGGCTTTTTTGTTTTTAAGCTTCCTAATGATTGAATAGACCTCTTTAGGTGAGGCGGGACAGATATTTTCACAGCTACAAGGTTTCCGAAGCGCAGAGCGTACACGACGGTGTATCCTCTCTATGAAGGTCAGATCAGCATGCGTATAATTAGGACGGCACTGAAGCTGGAGGGCATCAACGAAAGCTTCGGCTTTTTCATTATCTCTGTAAACAAGACCTCTTTCTCCGTGAATGGGCTGGATGTTAGAGCGATCTGTACGGAGAGCTTTAGTCAACTTCCACAGAGAATTATCTTCAGCTTTGAGAGAACAGAGTTTTCTTTCCCATTGCTGGTTTTTGTGATCTTTTAATGCGTAACGAACTTGGTTGGATGCTCTATTTAGTTCTCGACGGTCTTGCGGAGATAGCGTGTTGTGATAGCGGCGTCTGAGTCTATTTTTGTTCCTGATCAGAACAAGGATTTCTTCAGGAAGTGAGTTGACTTGAGCTGGGGTGGAAATAGAACAAGCTGCGGATAAGCCAGCGCGTATTTTACATTCAAGATTGCTGACTGCCACGTCAATTTCTTCACAGGTGGAGATAGTAGGTACTGAGTCTATGATAGTGTTCATTTTAGCCTTGAATTTTGCAAAATTAGTGTGAGATTGGTTGGGAATGAGCTCAGGCTCCCCCCCTAAACTTAAGAGTACTGGATTGTGATCTGAGCTGAGCTCGTCAACCACTTGAAGTTGAAATTGATGACAAATATTGTTAAAAATAGCAATATCCAAAACATCAGGTCTGCCGATCGCTCCATAATGTGTTGGCTCGATTGGGCCTGCAATAACAATATTTCTCTTCAAGGCAAAATTGTAGAGGATCATTCCGTTGTTGTTAAAACTCTTGCTGTTCCATAAAGGATGCTTAGAATTGAGATCTCCTGCTACAATTATTGCTTCATTTGTATCTAGTAGCTGAGAGAGATCAGAGGGGAGTAAAGGTTTGCCAGGGGGGTTGTATACAGAATAAATCTTTAAGCTGCCTGCATTGTTGGTATGAATTTCTATGCCTGTCTCCTCGAGGTTAGATGTATTAGTCTTCTTAATCTCATTATAGCGGATGTTTCTTCTTACAAAGATGGCAGTGCCTCCTCCTCTGGCATTGAGTCTGTCATTTCTAAGTAATGAATAATTTCTGAGTTTGGGATTATCGCAGGGACGTAGGTGAGTCTCGTTTATGAGGAGAATATCAATTTGTATCGACTACAATGTATTAGGTATCAAACATATACATTAGGTATCAAATTGCGCAGAGGCAGTGTTGTAGCCAATGAAGTTTAAACGTTCCAGGATTCAGCGGACGCGACCGTATATGAGAGCTGCCTTTTCCGGACCGATCGTGGTTGGTAAGATAAGATATTTCTCTATTTTTGGATTCCTTTCACTCTATCTATTTTTTCTTTCTTTCTGCTAGTAGCTAGGCTTAAGCTACAGGATTTGCTGGTAAGACTTGTTCTTACGGGATTACGGGATTTCTCTCTTTGCTTGTAGAACTTTTTCTGTCCTACGGTATTTTTACTAATCTACCTCTTCCCTAGATCCTATATCTTTTTTTTTTTTTTTTTTTTTTTTTTGGCCGTGGCCAAACCTAAGACTGACATGTCTTCACTACTTCCTAGGGTGAGAACGGTCGGTTTTCAAACTGACCCATCCCTAAACAAAAGACATATCTGCAAAGCACTTTGTGAGGCAGTAGGTTCCGAAAACATTTACGGGTTTACCCCCTTTGGGGCAGGGAGATACCAGGTAGTGGTAAAAAACACCACAACTAGGGACAAACTGCTGGAGGGTTTTAAATGTAATGACGTAGAAATCACTCCGTTCTTAGTGGGAAGCCTATTAAGAACGGTAAAAATTGACAGGTTCCCCCTCGAATATATAGAAAATAGCGACGACGTCATTCACAAGACATTCGCTAAATGGGGCACAATTAAGAACATTAAACGAGGCACTGATGTCGACTACCCGGATTGGAAATCAGGAGTGGTCATCTTCACAATGGAGATGAAAACTCCTGTTCCGAACTTTGTCACCATCGGCTCCGAAAAAGTCATGGTAAACTACCCAGGTGTCACAAAGCAATGCTACAGGTGTGGCTCCCACGAACACCTGGGAGCAGAGTGTGCCAAGGCCAAGTGCAGCAATTGTGGCGAATCTGGCCATTCCCTACCACATTGCACCAACCCCTGCAAGAAATGCCACCAAAAAGACCACAGTTACAATGTGTGTCAACACAGAACAGCAGCAGAACGAATGGGGGGTGCGATACAACCACTTCCCGTTCCTCCCCCCCTTAGCTCTGACAACACAGAACCACCAAAAATACCCACCCCGACCCCGCCACCGATATCAACAGCCCAACCCAAACGTGGCAAACAAGAGGGGTTCAAACAAGTATCACTGGGTAAAACCAAAAAGTACAGAAGCCAAAATTCAACAGCCAGCGTTCCCCCCACCACCACGAACGCAGATACAACCACAGCATCTGCCATAGAGGAAATGGACACCTCTACAGCAAAACGTCAAAGGGAACAGGTAGAAGACGAACAAGCTTCGTTTAAAAGGTTGCCTATGGGCGGAAACCCTACTACCCTCCCCACGACAGGAACAGAACCCACCCCAGCACCATTCCCTAAAATAATTCCAGGGGGAGCTACTATTCTCCACCACGTCCAAAAAGACCAGGACGGGTTCGAAAGAATCCACAATGCCATAGAGAAAAGCGGCGAGCCACACTTCTATGCCCACTACACAAAGGGTTCATCAAAACCCTGTGTTGGCTTGGAATGGGACAAACTTGCCGTGCCAGATATTCTAAATGAGGAACAAAACTCCTTTAGGAACTCCATTCTAGCCGCCAATATGGGCTTACACGACAGCGACATCACAGCGCTATACCAAGCACTAATCAAAATAGTTACCGAAGAGACACTAAAATTCTAATTGTCCCTCCCTATAACTACACCACTAAAATGAACAACACCTTTCGCGTCGCCACTCTCAACATTAACGGTATGCGCTCCGTCAACGCACAACGCGCTGTTTGGAGCCTAATCTTACTGCATGAGGTTCATGTACTCTTTCTTCAGGAGACGCATTTTTATCAGTACTGGGACATAGAAAACTTCTCCAGAAGCTTCCCCGTTCAGAGCTTCTGGTGTTTCGGAGAGCGCTGTGCGAGGGGGGTGGGAAACCTTATTCGTCAGCCTATTCTAGGCGGGTTTTTCAATGTACAGAAAGATGCCGCAGGACGTCTAGTCTCTATAGACTGGAAGTTTGGAGGTAGAGTCATCCGCTTCCTTAATGTATATGCCCCCAACAACGCCCACCAGCGAAGCGGGTTCTTCATGTCCCTAGAACCCTATTTACACGGGGCTCAGTATATCATCGCCGGGGGGGACTGGAACTGCATCGCTGACGTAAGACTTGACAAAGTTGGTGGCAACATCAACTCCGGTACTGGTGGCTCAAGGGAACTGCAACTCTGCTGTGATAATGTCGACCTCATCGACATCTGGAGGGAACATAATCCAGACACAGTGGGTACCACATGGGCGAGAGGAGGAGTCGCAACGCGACTAGACCGCCTTTATATTTCCAGGAACCTTGGGCCACAAGTTATCTCGGTCAGGCATATAGCGGTTGGTAGCTCGATAACAGACCATGAAATGGTTCTGATGAACATCGAACTACCCGAGGTCGTAGAAACATCGAGAGGACCCTGGAAAATGCCTCCAAGCTTCCCCAAAATTTATAGCAAGGATTTGCAGCTGCTATGCGAAGGAAGGAAAAGGGCCGACTGGGACGCGTGGGCCCAGTTCAAAACCGAGGCAAAAGAGCTCTTCCAGAACATCTCTAGAGAAAGAGCTCACGCGCAAAGGAAAAAAATGAGAGAGCTGTACCGAGAGCTAGGGTGGTACCGGGCTAACCAGAGAAACGGTATTCCTAGCGATTCGCTTATTAAAGCCGTGGAAATCGAACTCGAGGCACTTCGACGAAAAAACGTCGCCGAGCTCGATTTTCGCACCAGATTGTTTCTCCGGCAGGCGGAAACACCTTCGGCCGCTTTTTATAACCGGCAGCGCATAGCAGCACAAGATGAGAAAGCGGTTCGGCAAATTCATGCTAACGGGCAAACACTCACAACCACGGGAGACATCCTGCGGCAATTTTCCCAGCATTACACGAGAACCTATTCCGACGAAGCTGAGGAGACAGGCGACTTCGGAGTGTGGAACATTGACAACATGCCTGAACACCTCAGAACTCTTCAAAAGAGACCAATCACTTCGGAAGAGGTTACTCGAGCCTATAAACAGCTTAAGCTACGGAAAACCCCTGGCCTGGATGGGCTAGGCGTTGAGCTCTATCGCTCAGCCTGGAACTTCATCTTGCCTATCCTGGTCTCACTATTCAACAGCTTCCTATTCACTGGTGACGTGCCTGCTGACTTCGTTAGCGGGTACACAATTTTCATCCCCAAGAAAGGGAGAGACCTAAATAGCATGGGCAGCTGGAGGCCCATTTCCTTGACTAACACAGACTACAAATTATTCGCAAGAGTGATTTGTAACCGTCTGAAGTTGGGCATTGGGAATGTGCTAACCAGCACTCAAGTATACGGAGTTCCGGGAAGATCGATGGCACTCAACCTCTTCCTGATAAGAGACCTTCTTCGCTTTGTGACGAACAAGGAACTCCCACTTGCACTCGTATCAGTAGACTTAGATAAAGCGTTCGATAGTGCAAAGCACAACTTCCTGCACTATATCCTAGAGAAAGTCGGAGTGGCGGCCTGCGTAAGGGAAGCAATCAAAAGCATGTACGGTAAAACAACAACGCACATTGCGATTAATGGGTTTCTTTCAGAACCCATTCCCATACGCAGAGGGGTTCGGCAAGGCTGCCCCCTTAGCCCCCTTCTTTTCTCTTTAGTACTAGAGCCTCTTCTAAAAAAAATTGATGAGACGCGCGCAGTAAGAGGAATACCGCTACCCTTAGGCTCCAAACAGAGCAAAACTGTCGCATATGCCGATGACATTGTCGGAACCCTTAGGGATTCCGAATCGATTTACATCTTCTTCGGCATACTGCGAGAGTTCAGCGTGCTCAGTGGTCTTCACACCAACCCAGAAAAAACAAGAATCAAAATTTATGGGAAATTCGACCCTGCCAGTCTTCCGTATGGTCTGAAACCCACAACCGGCCCATTAACAATACTAGGAATTCCCTTCCTAGAGACCCCAGTGTTGCAAACACAACACTTAATAGAAATGTGTTGCGAAAAACTAAAACCCTTCAGTCCCAACTACCTATCATTCGAAGGTAGAGCAACAGTTATCAAAACAGTCCTAAAACCGATGTTACTGCACACCATTAACCTCACAAACATAACAGACACACAAGACAACGCCATTCACAAACATATCACTAATTTTTTCTGGAACAACAGGAAACACGAGGTGCGCAGGGCATTTCTCCATCTTCCCCCCACACAAGGGGGATTCGCCCTGCCAATCCTCAAATACTGCCACCTAACCAACGCTGCTCAGACCATACGGAAAGCACTGGCATCAAATCACCCTTCCGGCAATCTGATGAAATACTTCTTAGGATTTTTCCTACCCTACTTCGGGATCACTGGCCACGCCGGACCATGTGCAGAGACGGTGCCTGAGTGGTACTACACAATATGTAAACTTTTTAAAAAATTGGCAACGGATGGAGTTCGAGTGCTTCAGCTCAGCCCAAACAAGCTGTACTGGAAAATTTTTGACAGCTTTGACTGGGAAAAACCCGATCTGGGCACAAACGAAGAGGTGCTGTTCACCAACATAAAAAACAGCTGGGGGCAACCATTTCACCGGGACTTAGCCTGGAGAATCGCCTACGGCAGACTCCCGGTGAAACTTGTAAAATCAGCTTACAACCCGCGACCATGCAACCCCTTCTGCGACGTCTGCGGTGCGATAGAAACCGTAGGGCACCTCTTCTTTCACTGCCCGCCAGCACAGCGTGTTTGGCACAGACTGGCTGAGGTGCTTGCGATCCCAGCGCTCACATTCCCCGAAATAGTCTTTCTACAGTTTCCTCCCCCAGTAACCAAAAACAAGAAACACCTGATTTTCCTAATAAATGTGATTAAGCACCACATTTGGAAAACCAGGAAAAAACACCTTCTTAACCAGGGGGATCGCATCTATCTCCGTGTTAAGAACTGCCTCGCAGCCTACCTCCGTCGCTTCCTGGAGCAGGAAAGGTACTTACGGGGAGAAGAGCGGTTCCTGAGGAGATGGTGTGATCCACCAACCATCTGCCAGATCATACAGGGGGGAATCCGGTTGTGTCTGCACCTATAACACCTTCAAGTTGTAGGTGTTGACGCTGTCTCGATCTTCCTTCCTGATCAGCATTTAACCCACAGGTAGGTCTAGTCCTTTCACAGTTGAAAGTTTTTCTGTCCCCAGGTTGGGGTTGACCTGAACAAACCCGGACTGCGAAGGCCAACATCGAGGTGGTCCCAAGCCCTTTTCAGGGCGGGGTCTTCCGGGCCAGGTCATCTCCCTTCTTTTCCTGGTTATACTGTTCTGGGTTTGCTCGGCAAACTCATTCCTCTATAGAATTGTCTTCCACATAGTCTTTAGATTTATTTACACTTGTTAAATTTGCTTAGTCTCTCCTTTTTTTTCCTTTTCAGGATTTTTCCTTTTTAAAAGTGAAAAATCAACGACCGTTTTAGAAGCACCCCTGGGGGGTCAACAGCTAAAACAGGTCAGCTGAGGCCTCTTTCTTCTACTCTACTACTATGCACTCTATCTTTATTTCCTCTCCTACTATCTGCTGAATCTCAGCCTATCTTACTCCACAGGCCAATGATGAGATACGTTGAACTCACAAAATTTTTTTTTTCTGTGTGAATTTTTACGAGTATGGAGTATATGCAAAGATCATATTATTGACAGTTAAGAAAACCCAAGTATTGAATGAACAAAAGATTTAATCTCGTACTATTGTATTCGTACTCATATTCTTTTATTATTGCATGTATATATATAAATATAAAATTGTTAATTGCGTGTCACTCCGCAAACGGCAGCTTTGCCCGTTTTTGGAGGGGAAACACTTTTCTTGTTTTCCTCTTGTTATGGGATTTATCGAACTAGTCCTTTTATGCAGTCCTTCTAGCTGCTACAGGTAAACTTAATTTTTTTTTTACAAAAAGTATAAACCTTTCCCACTTATATCATATTTGAAGAAAATCAAACATTCAGACTTCGCTTGATACTGAGTAGGCTGCACGTTATTGCAAACAATCTGCATTATTTTCAACATCCAAGATTTCAGGCGTTGTCTTTTACAGCGACTTCGTTAGCGTGAGAAGAAACGTCTATCTTGAAGCAATTTCATTTTTGTGACTCGATTCGCTCCTTTATCTGAGAGTGACTGGACTTACTTCAAAATTAAGTGGATATTGAATACCACATTATTTCTTAGCCGAATAAGAAACTCAAATTGTGTTTGAACAAAAGTGATTGGACTTAGTTTTCTTCAACAAAGAAGATTCGTCTAATATGGGTTTTAATAAGATCTAGAAACTGGCAAAATGTTTGGTGGAAAACTGTTAAATTGACAAAATCTGTGACGAAAAGAGAGTTTATGGATATCTAACAATATTGGATGAAGATAACTAAAATCTTGCCCAGTTGAGGGCAAGCTGCTTTTCATACTGGATTCCGGACAAATTCTCATCATAGACAGGTAGATATATGGGCGATTATTTAACATTACTTATTGTACTTAGTTTGTTAAGAAAGAGGAGAAATTCCATTTATCAAGGACTATTGTAAGCATAACTGAAATTAGCATTTTAATTTAACCAATAATCGAGGCAAGGAAATGACAAAGGAAGCCAGCAAACTACCTAAGTTAAAACTTTCTAGTTTCTTTTACCGTGTGATCCAAGTGCAAGGTTTTCCAGACTTTTTTTTCCATTGCCCGATTATTTTAATACTTCATCTTTGTGACCCACTAAAATTTTTATGGCCAATAGGTAAAATAAAACTTTATTATTATTATAATAAAGAAGCATTTATTCTTACAAAAATATAAAGAAATTAAACTAAAGCCAAGTAATTTATTAATGAGAAGTGTGATGCTGTTCTTTGTTAACTTCAGGTCTGGAGGAAAAGATAACTTTATTCTTAAATCCGGTTCGACTTCCAATCGTTTTCTATATTTATTTTTTAGAAAAACCAGTGTTGAAAAGTCTGTTTCACACTTATAGGTCGTGACAAAAGGCATTAGAAATTTTACCGCTTTTTCTTCTAAAACTGGGTACTCCTGATGGCAAGACAGCCAAAAATCCATCAGAGGTATTGTGTTGAAGATGTCTGTGAGTGTCGTATCACACGACAGTTCAATTATAGATTCAATATCTGAATCCTGCAATTCTGTCTCAGATTTCTGCGTTCAGCGTAAAAAGGTTCCTTATCCATGCTTTGTTGCTGTTGATTGGGGGAATTATTTATTTATTAGTCCCGATTAAACGCTATTTACTTATATTTTAGAGTGTCGTGAAAAAAAGAAAACCCAAAACGAAACACCTAGGTTTTCGAGAGTTTTTTTAGGCGACCCAGAATTTAGCTTTCGTGACTGGTGCTGGGTCGTGACCCACCATTTGGTAAACGCTGCACTAGTGGAACATGGAAAATCCCATGAATCTCTTGGCTGTTAAAAAAAAGTCAAGGAAATAAAATATAACCGTTGATAAGTTTGCATACAGTAAATTTTAGTTGAATTTAAGTACTTCCACAAGATATAACTGCTCTGTCAGATGCAATAACTGGGGATTTAGTTCTCTTATTTAAGATGTCTTCAGCACATCTTTGCCTTGAGAAATTAGACATAAGGGATTTCTATTTTTAATTTATGAGAATATATATAATATCATGTTCATAATTAATTTACATGCATTTACAATTAATTAATTCATAATTAATTAATCTGCATCGCATATTCCTTTTCATAGACAATAGAAATTGTATTAAAAAAAGCGCATTTGGATGAAGAATTAATAGCTACGGAAGCAAAGCATAATATTTAAGAAGAGATAACGAAACAGACAGTTATCTAGAACTCCTTAGAATACGAAATAAACTTTGAATGCAACGTTTTCTGTTTTTAACTGAGAAAGACAGATGAACAAGGAATGAAAAAAAAGTACAAATTCCGATATTCACTTCATATTTATACGTAGTATGCCAAACTTATGCCTTTCAGTTTTCTCTTATGTAAAATGAATCTTCAGAGTAGCAGAAATAACTTCCTGTTCGCATGTATCCTTCTCTCTGTCTCTCCAAGAACTCACCCCAACGTCCATACTCTATGCGGAAAGTATATTGTTCAAAATAAGCAACCGAATTGAGGGTACACATCAGTGCATCCCCAAACAACTGCCATCCATCTAGAAAAATAGACCTGGGTTAACATGAACGGTCAGAAAACACACAACCATTGTTCATCCACTGCTACAAACCCTTGACGAGTTTAAGAACCCCTGTGGAGAGACGAACGCTTAAAGCTTGAAGTTTTCAGTACACGCACATAAAAGAAAACGAAGAGGGGAGGATAAGTCGTTCTGCTAGCCAGCGAATAGCAGTTTGTGCAAAGAAATTCCTAGAGGCAAAACACCTGACTCTTCTGAGACCAAGTAAGTGCCGCATTTTCCAGTAGGCGCGCGCAAGTAATCCTGTCTCCCCCCCCCCCTGTTCTTCTATCTTGGTCCATTCGATAACCTATTCTAGTATACAAAAGACTGGACAGGCCTGCGTTCCTTTTAAGCAGAGGGGAAAAGGAGGAGGTGGGGAATAAATAGTCCAAGAGGGGCAATTGTTACGCTGTCAAACACACAAGTTTACTTGAACGAACCAAAAGCTGATTGATCGTCACTTTTGCGCTAGCAGAGTCAAAGAATTAGGTTAAGAACAGTATGTAACCCCCGCCAACTTTTTATTTTTTTTTGAGGGATTGAATCCATCTTAACCTTTCACTCCATGGGTGTCTACACTAGGGTCTGGGCTCGATTTTTGCCCATCATTTCACTTACCCCACGCGAACATGCCACAGTCTTATATTATTTATTCTCCCCACCTCTGGTTCGCTGTCTTTTCTTTAGCTTTACTCAAATTCACAGACTTCCCAAACTTTTTTTTTTTTTTTGCCCCATCGCTCTTCCCCAAAGTAGTTGAACCTTAACAAAAAAGGCCATAGTTGTGAACCATGTCGGAATCAACGAAGCGTTGTCAGTGGAGGACTTTTATTCTTTTGGTGCTCTTTCGGACGGCTCATCTGCTTGCCACTTGGGGACTTTTTTCTCTCCTGGTGGTCTCTTACACAATAGTTGTTTACTCTGTAGACCCAAAGACTGATTTTACGAGATCAGAGTAGACCCTTCACACGATCAAGTTTGAAGCTTTTTCTTTGTGTATTGGCAAATGACCCCCCCACACACACACACACTCCACATTTGAACGTCTACAGTTCATTTCCACTTCGCTAGATGTCACTTTTGTTGTCAGGAATATGTCACTGCACGAGATTACATCTCCGTAGATCGAAAGATGATCATTTCTATACATATTCACATTTATCTGCTTTTCTTTTACTTGTACATGATGACTTTTTTAAATATTATTTTTGACTTGTATCCGACTCTGTTTCTATGGTTACGTGATAAATACGGATTTGTGAAGAGATAAATAACTCTCAGATAGTGAGAATCTCGGAATACATTCCTACTTTTTTTTTTTTTCAATAGATGAAGGGGTGTTCGTGTGTGTAAACAGTTTTTCCAACTTTTTACCATAAGAATGAATAAAAAAACGAAATGTGAAAGATAAAATCGGTGAAAAAAACTCAATAAATAACACAGAAATCCCATTCCCTGATTTTCACACACACACACAAAAATGTCTATACGTATTGTCCAATGATTATACAGTTCCTGTGGGATGGCGACAAACCGGGACTGCGCCTTCTCTTTGTGTATAATTTCCCAAATTCGAGTTTTTTTTTTTTTTTTTTCTCGCAAACCAGTTTCACTTTGATTCATTTTTCTCATCACAAAGCATTCAAAATATTCAGGATGTGCGAATGACCTATTCATAACATTCGTGTCTATTGGTAGTTAATATAAAAGATGAAAAAAAAAAACGGAAGGTGCGTCAAAATAATGAGGCATCTATTTAGTATATATATATATAAAACCGAAACATATTAATTTCATCAGAAAAATAAAGTTTGTGTATTTATTATTTTAGAAATTACAAGAATATATGCTCGTGACTGTGACTTGTCCCGCCATCTATGAGCGTTTAGTAGAATTATATGAAAATTCAATTTCAAATTTTGATTAAGGTTTCTTGAATGCCTATTAAAATTCAAAGTAGAATCCAGTTTTTAGTTTGCACCCTATTCTTGTTTAAAACGGCCAGGAATAATAATTCAGAAATACTGTTTTAAAAACGTATTTTTTGTTTTATTTATATATTTTCTTAAATAATTCACTTAGAGCATTTTCAAATTTTTCACTGATATAAGATAAATACATAACGTATATTTTATAATTTTATTTTTGTATTATTATTTTATATTATATGTTAAAATTAATGTTTTTATTACTTTATATATATATCAAGGAAAATTTCGAATAATTTTTGGTTGGGATTTCTTACAGTGAAGGAGAAAATCACCCCCCCCCCCATAGCTCATCAAGCACTGAGAAACGCGCTTGTATTACATTATAGTTATGTAATTTATTACAATTATATAATTATAAATTATAATTATAAAATGACTATAAAATTATAATCTTATTAATTATATTTATTTTATTTATTATTTTTATTAATTTAATAATTATAATATAATTTTTTGTTCTTTTTGATCTGCTCAATAAAGATTAAAGGTCAGTTTCTAGGTTTGTTACACAGAAGAATTTATATTAAATTATGAAATGGACTGAGCGATTGCAGCGCCATCCACTTGCAATAAACCCACCTATCCTTTGTCAACGACTGCCGTAAAGGATGCTGGTACTGAAATTCCTAATGCAAAATATTTGAAATTGCAAATATACACTTATCGCCATCTATTGCAATAAATATTTAACCAAGTATAATAAGGAAATAAAAACTGATTTGCGTTTTGAAGTTTTAAAGAAGTTACAAAAAATCCAGAACATATTTTATTTTTATATAAATTATCTTCTATCTTAATATAATAATTTGAAATTAGTATTAGATAAAATAAAAAATATATGAAATTTTTAAGACTGGAATAATAATTTTCTAATAACCTAATACACCTAATAAAAATTAGAGATTTCATTCAGATAAGTATCTATCAGCTATTATCACCTTTCTCTGCAGAAGGAAAAAGATGGCGGATCGTGTATTAGTGTTTAGTGTCGTGTATTATTGATGATGAATTGTGAATTTGATTGATATGTTTTTAGCGATTTATATTTATGCTTATTCATTAGTAATAGTAGTTAATTGCTTGCTACCATAAACAGTCACTTTATTTTCCAGAGTGCTTTATCCAGGTAAGTCATTTGTAATTACAAGGGCGATTCGCTAGGCCTACAGCCGCTAGTATCGCCTTTGTTTCTTATAGTGACATTTTATTGCTGGTAGACACCTAAGAGTGTCTACGGGATTTGCTAGTGGACCCTCAAAAGTCCACAGGATTATCTTTACCTGCTCGGAACACCTGTGAAATCTCTACTCTTTCTCCATCTGTGTCTTGAAATGGCTAAACTTGTGAATGAAACCAGGTTCGAGGAAGATATATATATGGAATTCCTCAGA
The DNA here is from genome assembly GCF_054136105.1 of Typopeltis vanoorti. Classification (NCBI taxonomy): domain Eukaryota; kingdom Metazoa; phylum Arthropoda; class Arachnida; order Uropygi; family Thelyphonidae; genus Typopeltis; species Typopeltis vanoorti. The sequence goes on along the minus strand of NC_143572.1, from coordinate 15,255,302 downwards.
TGGGGAAAGCTGCTGAGTGATAATTGGCCGGGAAAAGTGAAACCGTATGACACGTTTCCGCCCGAATGTGTCTCAGACATTGTCGCTGAAGATCATTTAGAATCGGTACCTTCTACTCCTTCAGACTTTGTAGAAGTGCGTGCACGCAAAAAGCGAAGAACAACAGATGAACCGCACAATGACAATACTGAAATGGAACAGGATTCTCAGGATTCGGACGCCGCTATTTCTCCCAAAGAAAAGGTGCCTCCGATCATCCTTAGAGAAAAGCATAAGTGGGAATCTTTAATATCGACAATGTCCAATTTGCATATTGGCTTCATCAAGGCCAAAAACATGGATGAAGGCATAAAGATCCAGCCAGCAACAGTGACAGACTATAGAAGGTTGTCCAAAGAACTGGACGACAGAGGCATCCAGTATCATACCTTTGCGCTCAGCTCCGAAAAAAACTTAAGTAGTCCTTCGTGGTGTCTGTGAAGACATTGACACAGCAGAAATAGCTGCTGACCTAAATTCTCAGGATCTGCCCCCAGTCAAAGTGAGCAGAATGTACAAAGCTGACAAGACTCCCATGCCATTGGTCCTTGTTGAGATTCATAAAATATACAAGGATATTTACAACTTAAAAACAGTCTGTGGTCTCATCGTCACACCGGAACCACTCCGTAAAAGATCATCTTCTGGGCAGTGCCACAGGTGCCAGAAGTTTGGCCATGCCCAGAATCTATGCAGAGCGGAATATAAATGTTTAAAATGTGGAGACAGCCACCCAACCAATACCTGCACAAAGCCGAGGACTACCTCGGCCAAATGTGCCAAGTGCAGTGGCCCTCATCCTGCGAACTACAAAGGATGTACTCAGCACCCAAAGAACAGACGGATGGAGGCAATCAATCAGCCCTCCTCCTTCAGCACAAGAACACCAGAGGCCCAGACATCAAAACCGGAGACTCAGCGGCCACAGTCGGAGACCTCCAATAATAGAGACACCCGAAAGCAAATAAGAAGCTATGCTGATGTGACCTGTACAATTAGACCAATTCCAGAACAAAATCAACCAACAGCACCTAAAAACCTAACAGCTGTTATTACGGCCTCACTAGCAAACATGCTACAAAATTTCAGCCTATCAAACCCTACTGAAACCTCCACTAAAAGATTTCTTCGTGAAACGCAGGTCATCCTCACAGCTCTCATAAACGAATAGTAACAAACTCATTCCAGCATCTCTTCAGATAGTTGCGTGGAACGCAAATGGCCTTAAAAACAAAATTCTGGAACTCCGACACTTCACATCTAGGTATCAACCAGATGTTATTTTAATCAGTGAAACTCATTTAAGACCCTCAGACAATCCTACAATAAGGGGCTATCACCTATACAGAAATGACAGACTACTCTACAGAGGCGGCGGCACTGCCATCTTTATAAAAAACTACATTAAGCACCACTCTGTGAGCATTCCTTCAACCACTAACCTTGAGATCACTGGCGTGGAAGTAGTCACCAGCTCCACTGGCAAACTGAAAATCAACTCAGCTTACAACCCTCCATAAAAATCTCTACTTCACTCTGTATCTAAATGCCATTTTATGCACCAGAGAGCCCACCATTATTGCCGGGGATCTGAATTCCAAGCATCCTGCGTGGAATTGTACAACCACAAACAAGAATGGTTGCATCCTTTCCAATTACTTAGGATCAAGCAATGGTGTTGTGGCAGGCCCCACCGAACCAACTCATCTCAGTACGTTCGGCACCGCTGACATCCTGGATATAGCTATCCTTCAGGATATTAAACTTCAATTCAGCATCATATCTATGGATGAACTATCATCCGATCACAATCCAATTCTACTACAGCTGGGAAATCAAGAATAACTATGTCCTCCTTCTCACTCCTACATTGCATGGGAAAGACTGTCAGCAGCACTGAAGGATTATATTGGACCTGTTCCTCACATACGCACAAAAGAAGAAGTAGAGTAGAAACTGCAGTTACAAATCTCACACAACAAAGGCCAATGTCTCCTGTAGGAGATGTGTTACTATTCAATACTAAAATCCCCTGGCAGACAGAAACAAATTACCTGGATGTGATTCTCGACAAAAAGCTATCTTTCAACCAACACATCAAGCCTGCGTGCGCAAAGGCATCTAAAACCATAGCTCGGATCTATCACAAATATTACAATGATCAGAGAATTAATGTTATTATTAGTGATCTGATCTTGTAATATTTGTGATTTTATTTAATAACCATGTTGTGATAAATCATGAAATAAGTATGAACAAAGTAAATGTATTTATTGATTTGTTGTGACTAGAATGCAATCAGTATACCGAATTATGAAGAAGAAAAAAAAAAAAGCGTGTTACTTTGCTGTTACCCTCAGATCTGATTTTACAGTGGATATATAAAACTATATAATGAAAGTCAAAGAATACTGTCGTATATCTGTTTAAGTTTACACAGACTACTAGGAATAAAGGATCTTTTCGATGTCTGTATATCAATTCTATTATCTGGTCATATACACACATCATAATGGGATAAAAGCTCTTTTTTGGACTTGTTTATCAATTTCTATTATTCGGTCATATATATCAGGGGAAAATCACAATAGTAAGTTGACTGAGTTTTCCCCCCAAGCTCTTCCCTTCTTTTCACTGTCCAATTTTTCTCCGATTTTTTTTTTTTTTTCCCCTCTTCACTCCATCGTCCGCTGATTATGGTTTGGTGTCTCGTTGCTCACCATATGTCATTTACAGCTGAGCTGCGCGCGTCTGTAAATCGCGCGCGCACGTTCCCCCAACGCGAGTATTAGTTATAATTTTATTATCTACCATCGAAGTGTGTAAACGGAAGAGGACCCAATTTTTCATCGTCCAAAATGGAATTACAATCAATCACTTGAGCTTCTTGTCAAATAACACGTATTCCTATTCAAAAAATCTTTCACATCGTTGATTTCCGTACATTTTGGCGTCTGGCTAGCGGCTTTTCCACACCATAGCTCGCTGACTTTTCACAAAAGTTGCATCTCCACAGAAGCAAGAGGGGGGGTGGGAGCGAAACATATACGGCGCCTCCTGTTTTCTTGGGGTCTACTGCCTAATTTTTATCGTCAAAGCCCCTCTATCCTCCCCGTGTTGACTCGAGTACATTCACCGAGATCATAGAAAAAAAAGAAAAAAAAAATGGACCGTCTGTCTATTGAATCTCGCTATCATGTCTTCAGTATGAGCCAAGTTTTATTTTCCTAACACACTCTTCTGTTTTCATTGTTCGAAGAACTTCGTCGATTTTCTCATATCGAAATAGGACTGTGATTTGTTATGACTGAAGTGACATCTAGTGAGCAATTTGTTTTCGTTTTTTTTACTACCTTTTTTTTTTAGTGGAAGTTAACATTTCCGAACTCAGTTTCTTATTAAGAAAAAAACATTTTTTAGTGTAAGCTAGTATATGAATTACAAATAATATTTGGTTCTTCTTCTTCTTTTTTTAAAAAAATATTATTTTAATTATATACATTTATTAAATTATTCTAATTTAGTGAAATTTAATAGAAGAATATGCTAATACACCACTTATTTTTTATCATCTAAAATCTAAAAAAGAACACACCACTTATTTTTTACCATCTATCATCTAAAATAATAACAAAGGTCATTTGTATACATCTGTTATTTCTTTGCAATTATGAGTGGAAGTTCCGGTACCATATTTATTTATATTTATGAAATATTTATTTAAAATATTTATTTATGAAATTTATTTATATTTATGAAATATTTATTTATTTATGAAATTTATTTATATTTATGAAATATTTATTTATTTATGAAATTTATGTTTATGAAATATTTATTTATATTTATGAAATATAAAATAGGTTTACATCACACTATTGCATGGACGTTTATGAATGTATTAGATAGATAGAAGAAGGATATTCACCCATCACTCTACTCATCAGAGGCATTGTTTAAAGATTATATTATTAAAAAGCAAAATTTTAAAAACCAAAGGTTTTCCAGATTATTTAACTGTCATCCCACTCACAATGCTAATATACTACTGATTTACAATGGAGATTACAATACTCTTCAGTGGGATTCACATAAAAATATATTTTACTTGCGTAGCTCAATTACAATATAAATTAATATGATTATGGAAACAACGATATAGTATTTGTGATTCTTTAGTGGTTTATATCATACTGAAAAAAATGATAAGATTGTGAAACATTTTAATAATGATGCTATGAAAAATATTATATTATCTTATGATTGAATATGTGAAAAATTTAATGCATACTGACCAAGACAGTATATATATATATATATATCCCACAGCCAGTGCCTTTCTCCTTCTTCAAAGTATATATATTAAGGTGACTCGTTTGGATTTTTGAGCATTTAACTAAAGTAACAATTATCGAAATATTTAAATTTAGATTATTTTTATTTATAACCACATTATGAAATTTTATAAAGATTGTATATACAATATATGAAAATCAGTAATAAAAATTTGAAATTTCTAAAATATTTAATTTTATTTAAAATTAACGAAATAAATTGTCTAAATTAAACGATACCTTAAATAAGTAATAATGATGACAATTGAAATAAATAACGAAGGAAGAGTTTAGTATGTGAAGGGGGGATTATTGATCAACGTGTGGTGTGGTGTGGTGAGATGGAGGGTAACGGATGGCAATGCTGTACCAATGAAGTTTAACGGAGGTTCGGCTGTTGCTGTTACCCCCCAGGGGCGCTGAGATTCGAGAGTTTTGAGTTCGCTCTCTTAGGGTTTTTGCCTTAAGGGAGCAATTTGAGTCTCTGGGGAAAGTGTCCTCCGGCACGGCCCGCTGAGGGGCTTTGTCGGTGAATGCTTTTCTTCGGAATTTGAGCGGTTCTGCTCGGTGGTGGCGTGTGGTTGGAAGGTCAACGCTGAGGTGGACGGTCTTTCGGCCACTATTGAGTGGTCTAAGAATCGTCTTAATTTTTAGAGATTGGCTTTACCTTTAAATTAAATATGGCAATGCTGTAGCCAATGAAGTTCTAACTGAGGCTCGGCCATTGCTGTTACCCTCTTGCCATGATGAGAGCTTAAATAGCTCAATAACACCTTATCCCTACACTGTCCTCTACAGATAACGGGGATGATGAAAAGCATTGCTGCTTTGCCCCTTTAAGCCAGTCCTTATAAGGTTTAGTATGATAATTGCGATATTTTAAAATATATTACTAATCGACTAATAGAAACCTTTCGTGAAAAACTCAC